>NW_027656471.1:0-87391 GCF_964235325.1 Thermobia domestica
ACTATGGAATAACGGTACGGAATTACTATAAATTTTCATTATGAATCAATGTACTTATTACGACGGACCAAAAGAGATGAATAATCAAACAACAATACACTGTCCGTAAATAAATAAATCGTACTTTCACTTACACATTACTCCTACCATCTAAGTACTAAATCACACATACATGCTCCATCCTACATAAACTAAGAAAACAAATATTAATACATATCCCTACACATGTTAATTCATATTATCACACAACTCAACTATACGTAAATCAAACAATCACTGAATTTCACCATCCTAAACCGGTTCTATGAACTGGGAAAAGGAACGGAATAATCAGAGCCCAATGGCCCTTCTATTAACTAAATCATGTTTTCCAATTACTATTAAAGAAAAAGAAAGGTAGGTCCCTTTCCTGATGGGAAAAGAACCCTTATGAATTACTGACTTAGCCCATTATTGTTTGAAGCTGTGATCAATTCAGGGGTAAACTAGAGTCCCTGTGCTAAGTTACACTGACATAGTGAAAACTAACCTAACTATACAAGAACCTAAACATACCGCCATGTACAAAAAATCACATATACTACATACAAAACATATATAAATGGACTGGCTACCGTAACCCTAAGCTGAACTTTTGGAGGGTGAAGGAAATTTCAAAGGGTGAAAGAAATCACAAATTTCTTCGAAACTTAGTTCAGAGAGATCAGAAACTGTGATGAATCCTGTCCATAATTAGCGATGTTTGCCAACATGGCGTCTGCTGAGCTGAAAATCATATTTAACAGATTTTCTGAATGTTTTAAAATGATGTTTCAATAAGTTGAGACTCTCAAAATGTTTCCGCACTATTTATTCCTTAATTGAAACTAATTTTACCCGAATTTTACTGTTTCTTGGAAATTCATTTTTTTCTAGAATGGAAACAGACGTGGTCTTGTCCGAAACTAATCCCAAGTAGAAAGACACGGAGACACGCCATAATACTAAGGCGTCAGAAAAAACTCCAATCAAAGCAAAGAATTTTGGCGACAGAAAATATAAAACGAATGAAAAATAGTAAAAACTGGATGAAACCGGATTTTGGGAGGATATTGGCATCTCAGAGGGACGAAGGGAGTCTAAATTATTCTGACAAACATTAGATTGGTGAATAATTTTAAGAATTTCTGTCCAATTGCCGACCTATATTTTTGTATCGCACTAAGATGTATAATTTCAATAGTCATCCATTTGAAATGCCCGTATACACAGTTTACAATGAAATAATATATAAATAAAGATATTATTTACCAGAATATAACTCTTTACGAATTACTCCGATGCTCTCACATTAATTTTGGTTTGAGTAAAGAACAAATGAATTTAATACATAGACCGAAAATTATGTATTGAAAATCTATAGTACACGTTACGTTCGGAAAGTATTGGGTCCCTCCAAACAAAAATTTCATTATCTTAATTGTAATGGAACATTACAGGCGCCTTCTAGAAAATTAGAACACTTAATAACTTTTTTTAACAACTGACCAAGTCTTTTAAACCAAAATTAGAAATCACTTTATTTTTTAATCATATGACCCAAAATTGAGGCAGTTTTGAAGTTTTAAAATTTTCAAACGGCCTCTATTTTGAAACAGTATGACGGATCGAATTCGATATTTGTAATATGAATGAACTAACCAAATTTGATTTTAATCCATTCTCTTTTAGGCAAGTTACTGTATCCACTATATACATAAAATGGATTCTATTATAGAAATAGATGGATATCGTGAAATCTCCACAATATGTATATTAAAAACCCACACAAGCTTATTACAAACCAGAAATTATGAGGGGATCGCTGGCAAGAGGATGTGATAAAATGGGAGTCGTGATAGGAATTACGTTAAGAACCACTGGTTTAGAAGTTTAGTCTTATGTGTCAATGTTAGCGATTGTCCAGACAATCCTGAGGATGCGGAATTTGAACTGGTCTCGTGCTTAGCTTTCCTATCAATACAAAATTTCTAACTAAGCTCATAAATAGAAGGAAGAACATATTTAAATATTCTAAATCATAAAATGATTCTTCCTTTCGTGGTGTAGGAAGAATAATTGCCTTTTCTTTGTAGTTTCAGAGTCTCCAGAATTGTATATCATCTTTAAAGGGAAGAAATTTGTACGCACGAGGGTATAATATTGAAATGTTTCGAATTTGTGACCTCGTTAACAATTTCATTCACAAACACACGGCCAAGCAGAATTTTAAATAAATGAATAGAAGACTACTAATGTAATGACCAATGGTTAGAGAGAAATATCTCAATATATTCTAACAGAAAGTGACAGGACTCCTCTACCTAGGGAAGTTGAGACGATATCATTGAGGAACGATGGTATGATGGTAGAGAGCATACAGTTGAATACTCCTAAGTGCATGTGAGTTTGTAGCGCATAACATCACGTTTTCAGATTTTCTCGGTGTTCTCCCGTAACTTCCGTCTTTCGTATTCCATTATTATTCACCTCCACTAATCATTTTGCCTCCATTAACATGTAAAGTAAAATTGTAGGACCAAAGTTTTATCAAGTGTTTTCGATTTCAGAAAAGAATCTGTACCTCTTCTAGGGGAAGACAATATTCAAAACCTTCACGCTATTCTTCCCTAGTATCTGCGTAGAACACTTTGTTGGACTGAAAACACAAGGTTTCGTACCCTGGTAATATTGAGATGACTGTCGGTGTGTCTATAATATTTATCTGCAAGTTTGAGAACTAATATGACGTGCAAAATCTACAACAACCATACCGTAAATACATAAGAAGGAATGATAATATGCCAGTACCTAGTTTTCAACGTAGCGTAATTGTTTCAACACGTTTAGGGCACGAAAGAAGGAAGAAAGGGGTTGTAATTTCTTTTACGAGTAAAATGGAAAGACGAACATTGAAAGCAAAAATTAATCCAAGAAAAGTTTTATTAGTAACTCCTATTTAAAAATTAACTGCTCTGATATGCTTGGACTTAGATAGTTAAACATTAGCTTGCGTGAGATGGAATTAACTGCAAGCTACCAGTTACGTAAGGAAGATTGTCAGGCGCTATAAAAAAAGAAAAAAGAAAAAGAAAAAAGAAAGAAAAAATTTCACGTTATATTAAGGAGTCAACCACCGTTAAATGCTATGGAAGCACTTCTTAATGATATCTTAAACAATAATATCCAATCTTTAAAATTTCACAAAAGATTTTACACGATACTAGCAAGCGATATCTATCAAGACAAGAATATAAGCGATAACTTTATAGAGAATTACCAAACACGTTCTGAAAAATATTTGTGTAATCTATTGCTGACAGCCATCTTTAATTCCTGGGGAAGTAACAAGTAACAATCACATATGATCTCAGGTGAAGTATTGATTTTTCATTCTGTCCAACTCACTCTTTGTCGGCATTCCAAACCGCGTTGGCCCTTGCTGTGCATGCGTACAGAAAAAAAATAGAGAGAACGAGGGAAAAAACGATAAAAAAAGAGAGACAAAGTCAGTGGATGTGGGAAGTTCCGGACGAGGAGGAGGAGGAGGAGGCAAAAGCTGCGAAAATCGCTGCAGCGTGAGCACAATTGCTGCGCGACGCCTGCAAGTATTTTTTTCTTATTTTTTTAAAATTCCAGAACAATGACATGCTATTTTTAATTGATATTGCGGACTCATATGTCCGTTATGTGTACTTCAGTTTGAGCGAACAGAGAAAAACGTTTGTCATGCTTCGAAAACTTCGATAGAAAAAAATGGAATAAGGACTGGCATTCGTAGTTTCGGTAGAAGTTTTAGATTTGGATCTTTGTAGACATCTTTTTTTCTTTCTTTCTTCATATAGTAGATTTTACATTCAGAAGATGAACAATTTGTAGATCAGAAAAATGGAATTGTAAGCTAGGCTAATCTGTTACCGTATTCTAGCGCTAGTCCTACCAAATATGATTTTTATTATTCTTCGTGATCGACAGATTTTCCGATCCTGTCGGGGAGCAACTATGTTTCGTTAGTTTCACAGTTCGTCAAGAAAACTTGAATTTTATTGTGAAGAAATACATGATATTCTAATCAAGATTTCAGTGAGTGGCACAGGGAAAATTCCTCCCCCTCCCAAATCTATGAAATTAAATTACCCCCTGGGACATTTCTCTGATCATGCTCAACCCGGGTTACCAATGTATTTGCGGTACTACTTTCATCCAACGTTTGTTCAAAGTACCGCTCGGAGGAAACCATCACTGTACTCCTTCCATTTATTGTATGTATATGTTCTGTATTGCCCCAGGGAAGCGAATAAGACAGATTTTTTTTTTTAAATATTGTAACTGATTATCTGGATCCATTTATGTGTTGGAATTTTTGTTTAACATCCCACGATTATGCGTTTTAGGCTAAAGGAAGGAGATATAGGTCCATCTAAATTATGAAACTAAAGATAAATATAAACTAGCAGAAGTGCATGTTCCTCGAATGGGAAAACAACGATTAATAAATTTAAAACCGGATACTTGAACGGATACCCTATTCTCTTTTAGAAGCAGAATTTTCGAAAACACTCAAACGCGCAATCATTTATATATCTATTAAAATGCTACAATAGTAATAAAAACGCCTGAACTCCAACCTCTAATTTTAGATTTCAAACCGTTGATTTACGGTTATTTATCATTTCACGTTTAACAAAGACAAATATTTTAAAGTATGTGTACTTTAAATAATTTAAATACAGGGAAGGGGGCAAGAGTACGCAAATTTCAATTAAACATATCTTTTGGTAAAAAGTAATTACAACGTTTTTTATATATATATATGGAACACAAAGCTTGAACTCTCCTTTACAAAATGTGAACTCAACTTTCATATACCTGTGTCCTTGGAGGAACTAGAATTCATAAAATGAAAATACTCAAATTCGTACTCTTGCCCCTGTATGTGGGACAAGAGTAGGAAATCTAAGGAGCAAGAGTACGTACCCAAAGGAGCTTTAACACTTATCACAGATGAAGATGCTCAGTCCTTCATATGATGTGCATTGTTCATGCCACCATTCATTGAATCTTGCGCACTTTATCCAGTCTTCTTTTGGAGGATCGCTTTAGATGATATTGCATAATGGACATTCATACACTACTCTCTCACTGATCTGAGAAGTTATCTTCAGTTGTAGTTTTCTTGGTGCAAATTGATGTTTGCCTTTGCTCTTTGGAGGGCACCGTTTCAGAAGTAAGTTATGTTTGAAAGGAGAGCATGTCAGTATCTCTAATTGACCTCAAGATCAAGATTTACAGGTTGAGGACTTTGTGGCAGACGGAGAAAGACTAACAACCACCAGAGGAGTGTATGATGTGGACGATTTGTATGGGCTCCTGCTTACTTCCAGTGAAGATCCAGGTTTCTGGTTGAAGGTTTGGTAACAGATGAACGAGTAACCGGCAGAGGAGTGTTTGATATGGACAGTCAGCATGAGTTCCTGATTACTTCTAGTGAGAATCCAGTGTTGCTGGTTGAATTTTTGGTAACAGATGGGAAAGAACGAGCAACCGGCAGAGGAGTGTTTGAAATGGACAGTCCGCATGAGCTCCTGCTTGCTTCTAGTGAGGATTCATCGTTACTGGCTGAAGTTTTGGTAACAGAGGGAGGAGAACGAGCAATTGACAAAGGAGTGTTTGATGTGGATGTGCTGCATGGGCTCCTCTTTAGTTCCAGTGAATCCTCCGATGGAAGATTGTGGGTTCTATTCAGGTCTTCTGCTTGATTCGTTGCTTCAGGAATGCTTTCATCTTCAGAACTGGCTTCTACATTTAAGTCTACAACATCCACAGTAGAAGGAAGAAAATCTCCAGTGAACACATCTGGATTCAGTGGGACAATTCCACATTCTTAACAGACGGATATTGCAATACCAATGGTTGCAGCTTTGTAGTGAGCTTCAGTGAACAAACTGGCAAGTTGGAATTGTGCAATTGGGCGGAATGGATGATTACTCGCCCATTTATCACACGCTGTTGAATACCAGGACTTCGGCGGGCCAAAAAAAGGAGCGATCTAATGGTTGCAAATTATGGCTGGTATGGGGTGGTAAACTTACACCAGAATCCCATTTTACCTGCAGAAATCAATCGCCTCGATTGAAATGTGAGAGGACTGATTGTCAACAATAACAATACCTTTTTCGTGACAGGATTTGATCGTACATGTTGGTGTAAATAATGCAGCCATTGTACGAAAAGTTATGTGTTGATTAAACCAGAATCAGATATCATTCCCACAGAACTTGGCGGCGATCCATCGAGTGACTCTTGTTTCATTCGTTTCCTAGGAAATATCAACGCAGGTGGAATAAAGGAACCAGATGCACTCACACAGGAAACAGCTGTGACGGTAACTCCTCAATCACTAGATACAATTTTATTCACACCTGATTTTTAGTCAACAACAATTTTGGAACTTTATGAGGAACCGTATTTATGCCAGTTTCGTACATATTGTGGATATCCTATGGAGGAAAACCGTTTTCTCTTACAAGATCTTGTAGACAATTAAAAAAGCGTTCTATTTGTGGCTTGTTAAAACCACAAGCTCTTCCCAGACCAGTCTTTGAAGGCTGTCGCAAAGCAATAGTCGGATGTCTACGACGGAAAGACTCTATCCAATCTCTTCCTGCCATTTGATTTACATGCTAAAGAGATGAGGCAACTGGATGCGTTCAGAAAAATCGTATGCCACTTTTCTTAGATCTTTTAAAGTTAAGCCATAGAAGAATTGATCCAGTAATGTGACATATTCCACTAATTCGTTCTCCATTTCTTCGGTAAACACTGGCTTTATTGTGCCCAAAGACGCTGCAGTTTCTCTCTGGAAAACAAAGGAAAGAAAAATCCTTAATTCTCCTATTAGTAATGAGAATGCATAGGATACAAAAAATCAGATAATATTTAGACTATTTATAAAAATATATTTTCCAACCAGCTTATTTAATCAGTTTCTTGTAGTAAGGAATGTTTGTCATCTATGAGGGTAACTTGAAAAGTTCTTGGCGTACCCTTCATGAAGCTACGTATTGTCAAATGTTAGGTTAGGGTAGCTTCATATATGTTTATAGGATCCCATACCAATCATTGGACTAATAGAGTTTTATTAATGAAGACTATTGACATTTAAGATAAAAGAGGACAAAATGAAGCATTTCTGAAACCTGAATAAAATGAACAAGCGTACTGTTATTCAATAACTGCAAATTTAACTGCTTCAGACTTTTATCTGTTTCGAATACTTAGACACCACCTTACATATTGTTATGTAACGAATGGTATTTAGAGTAAAAATTTGTCCCTCGTACATAAGAAAAATATCAAGATTCTTCAGAATTCTTAACGCTATAGGCTACATATGGGAACCAGTATTCGTAACGTTTGCCGTCACTGTCTATTACAACGGAATCTATATTCATTTTTGATTGTTAGATCGAAATCAAATTGGATTTTTTTCCATAGAAAAGAAGGGGCAAGAGTACGCACGTGTATCCTTGCCCCGTCGGTATTTGCGTACGCTTCCCCTCTAACTACACAATGGACAGTCAACTGTTGGAAGAAAGTCAATTTACTCCAATCCGTCAAACAATGGATATGTTAGAAAATAACGCTTTACAGTACTTTGAAATCGTTAAAAAAATGTGCAAGCTATTCCTTAAGTACTTACGTCCCAATATTATATCAAACTATTAGAAAAACACAAATACTTACCTAGATAGCTTGTAGTTTTCCGCAGCACACTCAAACTTGTTTAGGTTCTAGACGCCATTAACATCAAACTCCACGTGATGCACTATTCCCCTTCCTCGAATATATTCCCCTGTTTTTAGGGAATCGTATTCTTGCCCCTCGCGTTCTCTTGCCCCCCTCTACTCTACATCTTTTTTATAATGTTTACATTTTAAAATTATTGTTCAAAGCCTTTATATTTTAATAAGTCTTCTCCAAAATCAATGTAAATTATAGGGGCTGCCATCTTTGGAGTTCTTTTACACTATATGTTTGTGGACGTATATATGTTTGTGGTCAATCTTTTCGACAATGAGATCTCGGAAACTACAGGCTCTAGAAAGATGACGTTTTCACTGATTGATTGCAAATTTTACATAGGTTGTCCAGTTCTAATTGAATATTTAAAAAACATGACCATTATTTCTTTATTACATTTTTACGGGTACACTGAAATGTTGATTTTTTTTTTAAAAAAAAACTAAAGCATCATATCCTACGCATTATACATTCCAACACCATATAGTTGTATATAGGGGTTGTATATTTCTCAGGCGTTTGTTTCATGGACAAATAATAATGAAAAACAAAGGATAACCATTTCTCGAGTCTAAGATGGATCTTTATTTTTGGAGTGTTTTACCCAATGAACAGCATATATAACTGACATTATACCTAGGTAATTAATTGTGTATGTAATATATTTGATTATTACATACTGCATGCAAGAAGAAAGAAAACACTGATCATACATGAATTAGAAACTTCAACCGGAAGTAGGCTCAAATCTTGGAAACGTTGCGAGATATTAAAAAAGTAATCGAAAAATCTCCCCTTTATAGTATCCTTTGTCGATTTTTATCACAACGTGTTTAACTTTTGTCTCTAAAGGGACATGTACAGATGCTGTGAGGAATGACAAGAAGATATGTGAATGATGCGCTGTGTAGAGAGCGCAGGTTCAGCTAGTCTATATATTAAAATGTTTGGTTTATATGTTGGTCGATTCCAAATTTTGTGTAGATTGTCCACTTCTAATTGAATACTTAAAAAAACATGGCCGTTATTTCTTTATTACACTTTTTAGGAGTACACTGGAAATGTTGATTTTTTAAAAAGTAAATCATCATATCCTACGAGTAATACATTCCAACACCATACAATATTGTATACAGGAGTTGCATCTCTCAGGCGTTTGTGTCATAGCTAAATGATAATTAAAAACGAACGATAACCATTTCTCCAGTCTAAGATGAATCTTTATTGTTTGGAGTGCTTTGCTCAATAAACACCATATATCACTGACATTGTACAATATGAATGTATATATTTGTTTTTTCACTAAAGTACAATGACAATGCTAAAAACAATGTTCATACTAGTGGACTGTAAGGCTTGATTCGTACACCACATGAATGCAACCCAATATAAATTCACTGTATTTAATGATTACAACTTCAGTTTGCACAGAAAAATAATACACGAGAATAAACATGTTCACAAGGTCTTTAGTTGTAAATGATTGTAATTCGATGGCTTACTGTTTGTGCTATATTGTATGATGTTCGACCATGATATATGGTCCACCAACACTGCATGTTCTTGCTGCCTCCACACTCACACTCTGTTCACAAAACAATAGAAAAGCGTTAAGCAACTTGAACACTGTTGCCAGCTAAAGGCACACACACTGTAAAACACACAAATAATCCCAAACAGACATTATAATTAATTGTGTATGTAATGTATTTGTTTATTACATACTGCATGCAAAAAGAAAGAAAATACTGATCACAAATGAATTAGAAACTCCAACCATACCGGAAGTAGGCTCAAATCTTGCAAACGGTAAGAGATATTGAAAAATTAGTCCCAAAATTTTCCCTTTTATGGTACCCCTAGCCGATTCTTATCAAGACGTCTTTCACTTGTGTCTGTAAAGGGACATGTACAAATGTTGTGAGGAATGACAAGAAGATGTCTGAATGATGCGCTGTGTAGAGGGCACAGGTTCGCTAGTCTATATATTAAAACGCTAGATTCATATGTTTGTTTCCAATCCTTTCGACAATGAGATCTCGAAAACCACAAGTGCTAGAAACGTGCCGTTTTCGCTGGACGATTCCAAATTTTGTGTAGATTGTCCACTTCTCAGTCAAATTTTCAAAATCCGTGTCGTTATTGTTCTATTCAACATTTTAGGGGCCGTTTTGAACCCATAAGATTAACATTGTTGCAGGCCGAAACTATGGTGCTACGCAAGCAGTAGAGAAGATACGTATGGGTATGGTGAGTTAACGAATATCGCAGGCGCTTCGCTTAAATCTAAATGGCGAAACCTTTTTCTTGCTCTCAATTTCTATGGCCTCAAGGGACACAATGAGGTGTACTCGGACGGATATATATATATATATATATATATATATATATATATATATATATATATATATATATATATATATATATATATATATATATATATCTGCGTGTGTGTGTGTGTGTGTGTGTGTGTGTGTGTGTATTTTTCCACTTGAGGGGCCGCGATGGCTCAGTGGTAGAGCGTTCACCTCTGGTGCTTGGGGTGCCGGGTTCGATCCCAGCCCCCGCCAAGTGAACTTTGTGGTGGACAAACACCGTGTGCGTGGGTTTTCTCGGTGTTCTACCGTTTCCTCCCACTTTCTTCATTCCACCATTTCATTCATTATTCATCATCACCGTCTCCTTTAGCCTAACCGGCATAACCGTGGGACGTAAAACTCAAAGATTTCATTTCATTTTTTCCACTTGAGATCATGTTACTTCTACAAATTTGTTACAAACTCACTTCAACATCTATACATAGCAATTCACTTCCTTCGTGAGTTTCCTATCCTTTACTTGTGTGAGTAAGGAGACATGTACAATGGGAAGGAGATTCATGGTCATAACAGAACGATGCGCTGAGTAGACAGCGCAGGTTCAGCTAGTTTTCAATTAACGCTGGAATACACAGACAAAAAAAGCTTACGTGAATACACAGGTGGGGTGCCAGCGTACCCCATATAATTAAACGCTACTAAAATTATAATACACGAACTTAAATATATTTATTTTGCTTCATCAGTTACAAGAATACATAATAGGAGTTTGTATGCATTTTTGAACAGACACAGCTATTCCTTACTGCACGAAATGCAGACTTCTTTTTTGTGCTCAGCACAAACAGTGTCTTTGCATCTGAAACAAAAACATGTAGTTTTTCTGTCCTTATTCCTAGGGCACAATCGATATCGTGCTTGCTCTGGAAGACTAGATGTTGAATCAATTACAGGTGACAGTTCTTTTTGGATTCGAAGGATATTTCTGATACCAATGGACTAATTAGTCGGGAGATTCTTCTTGAGGCGCTCCAGCGTGTAGGATGTAGTTAACTGCAACCCAAGTTTTTTGTAGAAACTCCGAACGGATGATTGAGAATTCCATTTATGACCGTTTCTTCCTAATATAGAGTCTCCCCTTATAGCTGGATCATTTTCGATGTTATCCTTAGTGTCACTCGTGTCACTTCCACTAATTTCATAATCGACTTCCGATTATACTTGAATATTGTCATCGGACTCACTGAAATTACCTTCAGAATCATAATCATCTTCTAATGCGTTCAGTACAAAGTCTGTAAACTTGCTTGAACCTGCACACACTTTCTCCATCATGCAATTAAACAAATATTCACGCAAAGTATCTAAAACGAATTTCGTCAAAATTTGAATTTCACATACGTAAATACAAGGTGGGGTGCTGGAGAGCACCACCCCTTGAATATATTCTCTTCTAAAACGAGACAATTTGCTTTACACCCACCACCGTGAATGTCATGCTCCAAAATGGGAATACACAGAAGCACCAACCAATGTGCCTGAGAACAGAGCCACAATGGCGATGAGTTTAACGTCTGGGGCGCTCCAGCACCCCCTGTGAATTTCATAACTCTGACTTAAGCGAATCCTTACAGTCTGCATTTTATGATTATAATGGAAATTAGATTTTTATAGAAATTGCCCCCTTTAAATGCAGTATTTTTGAAAACCTTGAAATATATCCTCAGGTATTTTTAATGAGGAGTTTAAATCCTGACAAGTGAGTATAATCTCTCTGACTTCAGAGATTCGTGGCATATTTTATAGGCATATTTTATAGCAAACTCCCCTTTACTCCTTTATCACACGTGTTTCAAAAAATTCTTTCTTATCCATTGTTTTCAAGGCAAGAAGAGTTTTTTTTTTCAATTTCACGTTTCTAGTTGTAGTTGTGTGGCCTGGGGTATGATTAGTGAGCAGTTTTTACTGTTTTGTATAATAGTTAATATTACACCACGCTTCATTTAGAATCTGACATAAACGAGTTTTCACACACACACAAACTTCTTTATGCGCAAAAGCGAGGCAGAAAAACGTTTGTCAAACACGTGAAATTATGAGTAAACTTATATATGAAATATCATATTCTTCTATTTCTTTTTCATCCTTTTCTTTCTTTCTTTTTCTTTCTTGCTTTCTTTCTTTTATTTTATTTTTTTTTTTTTGTATTATAACTTTGTGAGTAATGTAATGACACATTTTAGTATTTTTAAAACTCTTTCCCTTTGGAAGTAAACACTCTCAGGTCTTTAATGTGTAAAATATAATTTAATTAATGTGTAAAATGCAATTCTCATTTTGTTTACTTATTCTCGAGAATCTCCTTCACTGAAGATGAAATTTATACATAGTGAAATTAGAAATTAAACCAACTTTTCTTACAAGCAGTAAGAGTTGTCAAAAATCAATAAGTTTAATGTTGCCATCCTTATGAAGTCTAGTTTCTTGGTATTGTCACTAGGGGATATAAAGAGTACTGACCTCTTTCCTGGAATAATTATATCCATTTACATCTTGACATAGAGAAAGTCGGTTTTATTTGTGTGCGAACTATATAATACCATTTTTGAAAAATCTTTCAAAAGCTGAAGGGTAAAAGCAAATAAGGTGACACTCGCGTATGTAATACTATATGAAAGACAGTTCTCGAAAACTCTTGGTTAAACTTATATTTTTCTTTCCTTACGCAGTAAATTCTATGCTAGTATTGGATTGAGTCATAGTAGCTTGTCCTTCGGTTTCCCAATGGTGTAGTGAGTTAAATTTGTTTCAGGTGGAGAAAATAAATAAATGTAGGGCAAAATTCGGCTATTTAATTTGACGTTTATTTCTTTTTCTTCTTTCAACTAAAGACTGAATTGATAACCCGATATAATAAATGATTAAAATCTTTCTCTTGTGCCCCACGATTACGCCCTGTAGGCTAAAGAGGACAGATGATGAAAGAAACTGAATGATTATAAAGAGTTAATGAATAGGAGTGTGGGAGGAAACGGAAAACCCCGAGAAGACTCATGTTGTCCACTACAAAACCATATGGTCTGGGATTGAACCAGAAACCCCATGCAACAAACAAGGGCGGATCCAGGGGGCGATCGCCCCCCCCCCAGAAGAGGAAACTTTCTTATTTTATATATATAAATAAAACCCATCCCAAAGTTTGGAGCCCTTAAAAGTAGCATTATGACAACCAACCGCCTCCCCAGAAGTCAGTCTTGGATCCGCTCCTGGCATCAGAGATGAGTGTTCTTTCACTGATACACCGTGCCCCCATGATTATGTGATATGTTCAATTGTCCATAGTAATGAAATATCAATTAAATTAAATGAAACAGTGAAGGTATATATCAAATTATTAATAACTGTTATGTTTCTTCACTTTTGCACTCTCACTTTTTAATTTCATATTTACAGTCATGGTAAAAAGAAAATCATACTTCCTATCACTCTGTGAGAAGACTTAAAGTTATCTATAAATATAATTATATCCAGTTCAGAGGCGTCTGCGGGTTGGTTCTTCTCGGGAGGAGAAAGCCGACAAAAATTAATTGAAATGTCTAGACGAGTTAGTAACTAAAAGTCGGACTGTATAAAGCCTCTACAGGTGTAATCATGTGTTAATCAGGGCCGCAGCAAGAGGAAAGTTAGAAGTATTGATTAAAAGCAAGTAACGCTTCTGATGGGACACATATTAGGAAAATTTACGATGATTACATGGTTCATGGTCAATGAGCATCCATACAAACAGAATAATCTTTATTAAAAGGCTAAGAATTGAAATATCGTACCCACTGCCACCATTTTAAGTTGAAAGTCGTTAAAAGAAGTTGAGTGGCTAGTTTTCTGTGGATTACTTGTACATTAAAAAATCTATACGAAGTAGCATTGTCGGCCACATAGCTTTTAGTTGGCGATGTGTATTGAACACATCGACTACTATCCCTGTTATTTCCAGTCCAGTGTTTGCTGAATGATATCCCGCAATGTATACAGGATGTTTCAAAACAACATCGACAACGGTAGGGAGGTGATTCCTGACACGAAGATAAGACAAAAAGTATAGACCAACCCGAGTGCACAAATGCTTCCTTTTGGAGTTATAGGCTGCCAAAAATATGAAAAAACGAACTTTAAAGGTCCATAGTTCCAAAAGTATGAGACATATACTGTAGTCGGGTCAAGACTTCACTTAGAAACTAGTATGTGCCCTATCCGAATTTCCATGTTTCGGAATCCTGCAGTACTTCCACTACAATTTTTATAGAGGCAGATGGTGAGTACTTCAAATTATATTGCCGTAGCCGAACTCTCTCTATAAAAATTGTTGCGTGAGCACCTTAGGATTCTGAAACATTTATTTTTGGATAACGCACATATTAGTTCCTAAGTGAAGCCTTGATCCGACTACAGTAGGTCCCATAGTTTTTGAGCTTTGGACCTTTAAACTTTATTTTTTCATGTTCTCGACAGCCTATAACTCCGAAAGGAAGCATTTGTGTATCCAGGTTGGTCTATACTTTTTGTCTTATCTTGGTGTCAGGAATCACCTCCCTAACGTTATCGGTGTTGTTTTGAAATACCTTATGTATGTGTTATCCCCAAATTCTGTATACGTCAGGATTAGAACTCGAAACCACTTGTGCTAAAGTCAGACGGACTGCACTAATGGATTATACTTTGTGGGAGAAGAATCGACGAACTTCGAGAAACAGCTTTTGGGTTAGAAACGTTCCTATTGTATCTTGTAGAGCGTGTTTGAGAGTTATTGATTTCTGGAAATTGAGGAAAAGTTTTTAAAAAAGTATGTATTCAACTTAAGTTGGTCTAATAAATTCAAAAGCAAGAACAGAAAGAGATTCCCTTAGTGTTCACTAGAATGGATATTGCAAACGGAAAGATGTTCCGCTAAAGCATTCTTCAAAGGAATGAAGAAACTAAAAACGTTCTTATATTGTACATGGAACTAAACGTTTCCCAAACAAGTTGATGGGTGTAGCTTGGTGATACAGTGGTATTTTAAGAAGTACAATTAAGGAAATAATCCCAGTTTCTAGCTCTGAAACGAAACAATAAAGGACTTACGTGTATTCTCATTATGATATTATAGTTTCTTGTTCTTCCCAGGCTCCACCACCGAACGTTCTACATTGTACCTCTTTGTAGGTACGCTACGTGATTTCCTACTAATAACATAAATATTGAAAGATTATTACAGATTCCGAACTAGTGTCACTTAACTTACGTTGACGTTTAGCATACGGTTGTTTCGTAGATTCCAAATGAGAACGTGAATGAGTTGAAGAGCCCTGACTGGTTGAAATCGTTTCGAGAGAATGACATCTTCGTCTTCTTGGAAGAGCAGGAAAGTTTCGGTGCAACTGGTGGTAAACCAGTAACCAGAATGTTTGCCACCCACAGGTTGAGATGCCATCAAGCACGTCTGAGCTGGTGACAATCTCCGCAATGTAGATGTCACGGTGAAGATGACGAATGACAAAGCTAAGCTTAAAAAATAAGTAAATAAATAAATAAACGTCGAATTTAATTCATTTTGAAAATTACAACCAATTTGTACGATTGCTAAGTATGTACTCAACATTTTTTTCATAATATGGAATCAAAAATAGGGCAAAGAATTTTTTTAAAAAAATATCTACAGACGTTACAAATTACGGTTATATAAGCATACGCGGAGCTAGTGATTGTCTGCTGGAGGGGGGAGGGACAGATCTTTTGGCCGGTCTCGGAGGTCTTGGTAGGAGGCCATCTTATAGGTGGCATTTTTACTTTTTGTCAAAAAGTTGGGGGGAATTCTCCCCATTCCCCCCATAACTCCGCCCATGTATATAACCTATATTGTTCTTCTAAAATATAAATGGGTTGATGCTAAAATTTATCGAATTTTAGAATCCTTTAGGTAGTAAAATAGATTACTCGGAATTATTAATGGTTTTGAAGTAAATTGAATCAAAAATATTAATTATCGAACAAAAAGAATGTTAACTTTCCTAAGAAGTCGTTTCTCAATATATATTACATTAAAAAAGTTAAAGAAATAAACATATTTAAAAAGAGAAATCAAAAGACATCTCAAACAAGACATCACAAGATCCAGATTGTGATTTAAAATTTTGAGTGTGATGTTCCTTGGAATACGTGGCTCCCTCAACGAAAAAAAAAAAGTAATTATCAGAACCTTCAACAAATGTTGATACTTGGGCGTGAGGATCCATCCGCAAGGGAGGTCAAGAGATAGACGTTGCCCCTCCCTGGAATTCAAATGAATCAATAATTGGGATCAATTTGCTTCTGGGCACGATCAACATTTTCCAAATTTAATCCCAATTAAATTTATCCAATATTTTATTTATTTCTTTGTCTATCATATTCTATTATACAGATACCTATTGTATGATACTAGGTAGTCATCAAAATACAGAAGCATTTCTCTTTTTGCTGATAACTATGCCATGAATACCGAAATACCATACAAATCAGGGGAAGTGGCTCAGAGGTAGAGCGTTCACCTTTGATGTACGGAGTCACAGTCCATGTGAGATAGTCGTGAACAACTTCGTATCTTTGCGATTCTTTCGAGATTATCCGGCTCTATCCCAATCCTCATTCCAGCAATTCACGCATAATCGTTTGATCTCATTAACCGTACTCTCTTAGCATGCAGGACAAGTGTGGGTAGTAAAACTAGAAATATTATTTCATTCATTTCACCATATAAATCAGCCTCTTGGATGTTCCTCTCAATTCTGTTTCCCTTCTGCTATCCCGAGATGTCAAAAGTTGGGGGCCATAGGCCAAGTCCGTCATACGTAAAGATACAGGAAAAAATGAAAGATAGGAAGGATGTGAAGTTAGGCTTGTCTTCAATCTAAAATGATGGAATGTTTCCAATCGCACCAGTAGTTGAAGCTCCACTCAAGTAAAGAAAGCACTCTATGTTAAATGAAAAAGCAATGTTTCCAGTTCAGCAGGCTGTTCGAACGGAACATAAGGGCATGCAAAATTGACACAGATAACGTACACATTGTTAGGTGAGGGAACCTGGAACACCTCAAATCCTTTTCCGAATGATGCTGTGTTATTAGTGGATGCAGTCTCAAGGAAACAGCTTGCTCAACTGACATTACTGGATTTTCATTAAAAAAAAAAAAATCATTTTAGGTTGAAGACCATCTACTTCCAACAATTTTCCGCTTTCTTAATTTCTTCGTATCTTTACTCTTAACGGAGTTGGTCTATGGCCAGAACCGTAGCCAGAGATTTCGGCTCCCGGGGCGAAGTAGAATTCGGCGCCCCCTACAATCATCTCACAAGCTTTCCTTTTTTTTTAACATATAACAGAAGCAGTTTTTGTTGTTATGCTATACTGAATTTTTAGATAAAAAGATCCAATATATTTCAGGCAAAAATTTTCTTCTACGCCTTATATCTGGAGAACTACATACAGTGTAACCAAACTCAAACTATCACTTAACTCAGTATGACGTGTTATTTCGAAAAAAAAAAAAAAAAACAAACAAACGAAAATTCGATTTAGGGGCCGTTCAAAATTTTGTGGATCATGATCCAAAAAATCCAATATATGTCATCCAATCAAAAATTATCTTGTACACCTTATATCTGTAGAACTACATACAGTGTAACCAAACCCAAACTATCACTTAAGTCAGTATAATATGCTTATTCCGTTAAAAAAAAAAAAACGAAAACCTAAATTAGGGGCCTTTCAAAAATTTTGTGGCCCCTGATCCAAAAACTGATTATTGACCAAGGTCGGAATATTTTGATGCATTTTTGTATCATTTCTAAAATTCTTGGCCAAGATCGCAATCTTTTGATCCAGTTTTTGGATCATTCCTAAAATTCTTGTTATCAGACAATTGCAACAGCCAAAAGCGATCATTATGCATTCTTTTACAAATAACAGCTGTGTTTTCAAAGGCTTATTTTGGATTTTACATTAAACTTGAAAAAATTACCTTTGTGGTAAACAAATCCACTTGGAGAACAGCTAAGGAAATAGCTACTTTTAAAATGTTTGAAATGGGTGACAGAATTGATTTCCAATAATAACTGTAAACTTTCGAAATTTTATTCTGTATGTGACCACTCAAATAGCATTTTAATTTCTATTCTTTTACGGTAAAAATATTTTGTGAAATGTAACGGAAATTCAGAAGGAGCCTTCTTTGCGAATTTCTCAATATTGATCAATGGAGGTGAATAATATGTTTAATGTTTCTATTTAAAATCAAAAATATAATTTGGTTACTACATATTTTTGAAACTACAATAATTACTTGATTTCTTAGTGAATGAAAGTTCTGAATTGAAGATTATCTATTATTAATTAACGTATTATCAATGGGAAAAGAAAAAATTAGTAATAGCGATCAGTCTGAAAAGACGAGATTCGTTGAATTAAATTCTGGTCTCTTAATCCCCTTCCAAAATGTTATTATTCAACTTGTTTATATCCATTTTTAATATCCTGCGTACAAATAGCAGCTTTTGTGCGTCTCTCCACCCATCTCAATTTCATACCTTCATTCTCGCCATCACATCGTGATTAATCCGATTGGGTAAGAAATCGGATATAACTAACCAAACTCATCACTATCAAAACACAGACCGTTTTCGGTTTTCAAAATGCTTCTGCGTACCGTTAGCCGTGAACTCGGTCATTATAATCGCTCTAGATATCTGTTGCAAAGGACATAATACCAAAATTCGCTTTTGTTCAAGAATTAACGTGCGGATTAAAGGACAGACTAACAAGTCCAACTACATGACTCTATTACGAGTAAATTATAGTTTTAAATAAGTATTGATACGAGGAGCATTAAAGGTGAGGTCAGTAGCGGAGAAACTGCTAGAAAGTAAACTTCGATGATTTCGGCATATAAGAATAATATGTAGCTCATCGAATAGATGCTATAGAACTGAATGGAAAATGAGCGCTAGGCCGACCAAAGAAGAGGCTGATTAATTTTATGAAGGAAGACATAGCGCAGAGTGGTTTCTCAGTGGATATGACACAAGACAGAGAAAGATGGACGTCAGAGGTCCGTAAACCCAGATAACTGAGAAAAGGTTTCAGAAGAAGAAGAAGTGTTGCCGAGATTCTAGCGTGTTTCCGAAGGAATGATGAATACTAGGCTATAACATAAATCAAATGGAACTGTAGAGACAGAAAGGCATATCCCTTCAAATTATCAAAATCAAAGTTTTAAACTTCGCACAGATCGTCTCCAGAAAGAAAACATATCACACTCAAATAGGACATCTCATTCAGTTTCTGTTAAAGTTAATAAAACATTTCTTCTTCCAAAAATATTAGTAGAAAACAGTCCTACAAAACACAAGCTGAAGTAATGATTATGGTGCCATGTTAAACTGTAGACTCAGTCTCATATAGGCCTCCATGCTGAAAACGAACGTTAAATACTCCGATCTACCGACCAATACCCAAGCAGTCTTCCAAAGTTCAGACATTTTGTGGATTAGTTTCTTACTAACTTCACATTTTGGGGGCCACAGTGGCTCAGTGGTAGATTACCTCAGTGGTAGGTGTTGTGATTAGCCATTAGATTTCAATCAGGGACATTTCTCCAATTTTATCGTCGAAAACACGACAGGTGTGTGAATTATCTGACATATTATGGAGACTGATTATAGAGGATAAGGATTTGAAGGGAAATATTTCAATTCCTTCACAATATGTATTACAATTTTGTTTCTTGCATATTAAAGTGTTCATGAACTGAAGTATGAACCCTTTTTCTTTTTCGACCTTGACAACCTGGGATATTGTTAAGCATAATTCATTTCTCAGTTCCTAGTATGTTCAGAAATACAATAAATCTGTGTAAAACCAGTGCATAAAAGGTTATTTATCATGAGAGTTATGCGTCTACTTGTAGAGCAGAGTGATATAAACGTACATACGATTTATATAGTCATTCGTCTAAGCCAATAAGTCAGAGAAACTTGTCCTAAAAAGAGAATACTTGCATTAGAAGATAGCAAGCTCATAATATGGTCAGTTCTAAGGTCTTTAGAATTTATTTACTTCCGTTAGTGACCGCAAGATGTAGACCTATTTTCAAAATAAGGTAACAACGAATCTTAGTTTGAGATATTAATTAATTATTCTTTAGAATTAGCCCGAAATAATGTAAGTTTTATACTTTAACTTGAAATTTGTAAAGTAGTTAGATTGTGTGGGCGAATCTCAAGGAATATTTTTCCACTTTACCTGGGTACTTAGAACATTGTTCAGTCAAATTTATATATAGATTGATTACTAATAATGTTCTAACTCAGGCAAAGGGAATGACCATTCTTTGAGTTAAATGTGTATATATAGACTTGTCTATAAATTGAGGCAGTTCCGTCTCGTATATCATAGTGAAAATTCTGTTTCATCTCCTTTCGTGGTGATCAAAATAATGAAGGCATCTGAAGAAAATCTAACTTTCCTTATGAATACGGAGTGAGACCATCGTTAACTTCCAGAAAGAGCTTTGATTCATTGTGGAATGGTTAATATAGAGGAAGTTATCAAAGCAATAAAAAAAGGTAACAACTAATTAATACGGCATATGATTACTAATAACTTGCAAAACAGCTCTGATTCGTGGTGGAGAAAAGCCATACAAATCATGAATCGTTTCCAGAGCAATATTGCACCATTCCATACGCAGTGCAGAACTCAGTCCTATCAGCGGGAATGGAGAGGAATATCTGCTTTGGGTTCAATAACGTTGAGGTCTCGCACATGAAGAGGTGTTAAAGTTCATCAGTAGCTGGCGAAATTCCTATCTCTGGAATGAGTTTGTACCAGTCTAGTTGCCCCCATGTGATGTTTGAAGTAAGGAAATGTCATACACATCCGCCTTTAAACATTATATTCTTTTCCATGAGTGGAAGCATTGCTTTGTTATAATTAATTATTTGTTGAGCAAAACTATATTTTCATTTAAATTCAACACTGTTACAGTTTCACCAACTAACTCTTTGGCTTCATCAGACACTATGTGTATGTTATATCACATATGTGTATAAATGAAAATATATAGTTTTGCTCAGCAAATAATTAGTTTGTATTTAATTATATTCTTGTTCCCGTGAAACTCTTAGGTAGCATTTCTAATTTCTTGATATATTATTATTATTATTATTATTATTATTATTATTATTATTATTATTATTATTATTATTATTATTATTATTATTGGGCCAGGAAATGTTTCTTCCACGTGTCTCAATATTCAGATTCCTCTTTTAACTCCCCTATATTTTCTTCTATTTTTCAAATAATCGCTCAGTTGTGTTCTTCTTCTGCCTATTCCTCGCTTTCCTTCTATCTTTCCCTCTATGGCGTTATGAACAAGACAATTTCTTCGCAAAATGTGTCCAATCCAATTGGCCTTCCTACGAAGGATGCTGGCTAAAAGCGTCCCCTTCTCTCCTATCCTTTTTAAACATCTTCGTTTGTTATTCTCTCTCTCTCTCTCTGTCCATTTTATCTTCTTTATTTTCCTCCAACTCCAAATTTCGAAACTATTTAATTTTTTCTCTAATTTCCGTAATGTCCAAGTTTCTGAATTATACACTCCAATACTCCATATATAGGACTTGACCAACTTCTTCCTTAGTCCAATATTAAGCCTTCTATTTAAGATCGATTTACCAACGGTATATATACGAACGGTACTTCTACAACAGTTTTACAGAGGTGAGTACTTCAAATTGTATGCAGTTAGCAAAACTGTCTCTATAAAGATTGTTGCGTGAGTAACACAGGATTCTGAAACATGTATTTTTGGATAGTGCATATATTAGTTGCTGAGTGAAGTCTTGACCCCACTACGGTAGGTCCCATAGTTTCGGAGCTACGGAGATTTAAAGTTCATTTTTTCATGTTTTCGGCAGCCTATAACTGCAAAAGGAAGCATCTGTGCACCCAGATTGGTCTATACCTTTCGTCTTATCTTGTTGTCAGGAATTACCTATTAAACGTTGTCGGTATTGTTTTGAAACACCCTGTATATATCGTCGCATGAGAACCAGAGGAATGTAACTCCATTTTTGTAGGTTTAGAGACGAGAGGACAAAAATATTATTTTCTTAGAAAGATTTGTTTTTAATAAGATGGTAATTAAGCTACAACACAACAGATGATTGTCAAGGAGAACAGATGGCGTTACATTCCATTTACATCAAATGGGGCTTTCAAAATTATGTGCAACAAGAAGAAAGCTAAAACCGCATTTTTGGAGTTACGTTCCTCTGATTCTCATGCGACGATATATATTTCTACTATTACTACTACTACTACTACTACTACTACTACTACTAATAATAATAATAATAATAATAATAATAATAATAATAATAATAATAATAATAATAATAATAAAGATAATGGGATGTCAACTTTAGCAATAGCTTTCAAATTGATATATCTAATTAAATAACTTACTCAGAAACATTTATATCATTCATAGACTATTTTGTAGGAAGTTTGTATTTTAACTGAAAAATATATTATTAGATTCAGAACAGGTGGAAAAATCAGAACTTCAGAATATGAAATATATTTAATTTGTAGAACTACGGTAATATATGTAATGTTGTATATATTTATGTTTTATTCACTTATTCGTTTTGTTTTGTCTTTAGAGATCATTCTATACGTTTATGCAACGTAATACCGGTACATATTAGTGAAATAGAGAAACACAGTATATACCAAAATTCATGGGCATCCGCAGGACCAGCGGGGCGATTGCCCCTCGCGCTGATAGCAAGTGTGCCCAGAACGAGCAAGAAGTGTTGGAAATGGGTAAAAATATTGGCGGTGCCCCGTAAAAGTGTTGGCGCCCTAGTAAATCAGTATTGTAGGTTTGCAAAGAAATACTGTAGATGTGCTTAAAAAATTCTTGCTCGCTCCGCTCGCGATCCACATACTTCAATGATAGTCAAAACAGGTTTTTACTGATTACTTAAGAAAGTTATTACATATGTGAGATTTGTTAATGACGATGTGCTATAAAAGTTGTCGAGTAATGACTTATAGTGTACGCAGAAGCATTTTCAAAACCGATAAAAATTTCCTGAATTGCCACAGCCGGATTCGAACTCGCGCCCCAATATTATGAAACTAACACTTTAAGCCACTACTCTAAGACATCACTGTTCCGAAAGAAGGAAAAATGGAGCTCCAGTGAATTCAGTAATTACACACTTTTACGATTGCAGTTAATAATGCTGAAACTTTCTAATTTCATCTTTGAGTTTTACGTCCCACGGTTATGCCGGTTATGCTAAAGGAGACAGTGATTATGAGAAATGAATGAAATGCTGGAATGAAGAAACTGAGAGGAAACGGGAGAACCCCGAGAAAACCCCGAGAAAATCCACGAGCACAGTGTTTGTCCACCGCAAAATCCACACGGCGCGAGATGGGATCGAATCAGGGACCCCAAGGACCTGAAGTGAACGCTCTACCACTGAGCCACTTTCGCCCCCCTTTTCTGATTTCAGTCATGATAAAATAGTAAAGTATGCTGCCGTATGCTCTCGCCTCGGGCCCTGATTTTTCACGGCACGCATTGGACAGATACTTATATTGATTGGAATCTGGTGTTTCAGGGCACTGGGTTATTTTTTAAAGTTAGTTAATTTAACGAACCTTCCTCAGTACATTTTTTCCTATTTTGACGCGTTTTACTAACTTTTACAGTTTTTCCACTAACCATTTAAAAACAGGGACACAAACACAGAAACAAGGAAGTCAGTAAAAATCACAAACACTATTCGCGCGTTTTCCCTTGCCTGAAGTAAAAGAATAAAACATGGTGAACATACAGTTTTTGGTCTTCCATTTTCTATGTGGTGTTAAATCCAGAGTTAGAGTGGGTCAGTGCGACAAATGGATTGAGATTTCTGAGTGGGTCAGTAGGTCGTGGGTCAACAGCATGTGACCCACTGCGACTCATTATCCACCGTGACCCACTGCGACGCACCATCCACCGTGACCCACCACTCACTATGACGCACTCTGACCCACCGACCCTCTCTGCTCACTGCATTGTAGACAGCATATTCTGACGGGACAAAACGCCAATGAACCACAAAATTACTCCAAAATATGTTAAATCGCATATATGTGTGGTTTGTTTACATTAAGGTGAGTCTAAAACACTAAAAAAAGTACCAGAAAAGGACCCCGGAGGAGGCTCGAACTACCAACCTTATGATTACTGGGCGGGTGTTCTTCCAATTTCGCCACGGAGGCGATAAAGGAGACGTCGCTTGTAAAGGGATAAATCCTTGAGATCTTTTCAATTTGGTCAATCAGAAGGCTCCTTTAATTGTATATATGAGACGATAACTGTTTGGGATAAGATAAAATACATTTGCCATGTAATTTTATAACAAAATGACGCGAGTCTATTTACTTTATTTCATAGTTCTCCCATACTCACTTTCTAATGATCGACAGTTGCCATCTAAATTCATACAATTATCGCACTCAAGGTATTTCACTTCATGATGTTGATGCAGAGGTTATTCTTGTACCCCGGAGCTCACTTTAGGAGCAATTCGTCAGGAAAAAATAATATGTAATAATAACCGCATGCACATGAATGGCGATAGTTCGTGTTTGCCCCTTCGCGATTCTCCGCGTCGAATCGAAGGAGCGCGGACCAAAACGAAGCCTTGCTGCTGCGCGGTGGTAACTTCAACACCCCGACGCGAGATATATGTTTCGACTCGACAAAACCCTGCCGCCAGTGGGACACTAGCGGCTATCCTTCCTACTTGCCGCTATATTGACGATCGACGTTTACCCGCAAGTTTGTCACTAGGTGTTGCCGACGTTTACGGCATGGGGTAGGTCCATGTCTCATATAGCCTCGCTGCTGAAAGGGACGTTAAACTCAAAATCAACTCAACAAAAATACAGTGCTTCGCATCATAAGTCCATATATGCTTACCATGCGCTTTGTAATAATTGCTGAAGCTTGTAACGCTCCTCTCATTCGTCACCACCACTGCGTTGTAGTCACATGATCTTCTTTAGATGCATCTTCTATTATCATTACAGAACGGACTTCCTTCAAAGCAGCAGAAGACGAAGAGTGGGGTAAGTATATATAACACGCAACGGAAAAGAATAGAACACGTCACACTGCGTGAAGCACTCACGAAGTCGACGTGAACGGCCCGAGTCGCCAGCTTAGGATGACATCCCAAGCAAGAAAACACAAACAAACGCTTCCAGATGTGGAATGGGGAGAGTCTGTACCCAAGGAATCGAACATATAAAAATGAAATTACAATTAGATATAACAGAAAATCAAAATTATTAAAACTGTGATTATTATTCATGATATTATTGAATTAATAGCACCTGTAATAAAATTGATTAACACAATACATACATATACAAATATAGACATACGAATAAACAAACATAAATTAATAACATCGATGATAAATTACATAATCTGTAATGACATATTAATACTAATAATATCAATTTACTTCTTTGCAGATGGCAGTTGAATTCCATAATTTGTTCAAAGATATCGGAGAGAATTATTCAATAGATTTTATGATCATATTACATGACTTTGTATGTATTTACAAATAAACATACCTAGGTATATGCTACCATGTTGTTAGATTGCTTTGTTCCATTATCTTGTTTTGTTTGCAACTTATTATTATACATTGATCATACTTAAGTTTAATTAGCAATAGCGCTTAGTAATTCCGGTTATGAGTAGTACTGGTATTTCATTATCCCTTTATTCGTAGAGGTATTTCATTATCCCTTTATTCATAACTTTGTCTCATTATTTTTATCTTTATAATTATATTCATTAAATGTAATATTTGTTTCAGTACTTTCGTCGACAATATCAATAAAATTGCAATTAATTCTTTGACTATCTTTCCAATTATTTCTTCCATATTATTTGTAAGTAAAACATACCTGAAATGCCCATTTCACCTTATTTTAATTAACAGTACACTCAAACACATCATATGGATTTCTAATAAGTATGATATTATTACAAGTATATGCAGCATATCCTGGTAGAATACCAATAGGCTTCTGTTAAAATAGCGGATACTTCCAAATATTACGCCAACCGATACCACATAGACAGATTATAGGTTTTGATTTGTTTACTGAGAATTTTGATGAAGATTTAGAAATCAATATAAGTAGTTGATCATCGGAATATTGCAGACGAGAACCCGGGACGGGTTCACTTATTGATGCTCCATAGCTTCAAACTCCATCATATATAAATAATGTAATTAATATCAAAGATATAAATACTTTTCAGTTTACTTTTTGTTTGAACACTTACTTATTCCAGTTGGATCTCTAAATTCCACAACTAAATATTTTAAACATTTCGATAACAGTTAACGGTTCTTCTCCAATATTGTAAATTAAAAAAGACTAATTCTCTATATTTTTGTTGATTCTCGAAATATCTAGAAAATCTACCTTTTTCGAAGTCTTATTTATTTTCTTCTTTTGTGCTAAAATTTTTCGGCTGCAGATTTGTGCACTTTTCGCCAATACATAGAATTTATGTAGTTTTTAGATTACGTTGAAATTTTAGAATAAAATTAAGAACATAATTTAGTCATTATTATTGTAAACAAATAAAGCATGTTGAATAATCATACTGCTATCTAGGAGTTTTGTAATGCCATCACGAAGCGTGGGGCATTACAAGCTTGTTTATTATATGGAGCGCTTAGAGCATAGGGCAATCAACCCATAAAGTTGTGAGAAAGATAGACAAAAATTTTGTAATGTAAGCTTCTGTATGCTGGTCTACGTACCTTGATTTGGGACTTTCAAATTTCATCCGTTTTTCCACTGAAAAGTATCGATATTTCAACAAGGAAATAATTAGACCATGATAATTTATTCGAAATTCATCGTAATTTTTCCCATGACAAACACTTTACTATTTTATATCGTAAAGGTCAGATCCATTATTGCAACAGAGCGGTGCTTGAGGGATTGACCGTAGAAATTCAAACTCCGATTAGTTAGAATTTGACAACCTGGTTTTATTACAAGTATAAACTCTTTAGTCGGTAGGAAACAGGACGTGGATCATGTGTCAGAGTTGATGACGATGTGTTTTGGTGGATCAGTGGTTCATGGTGGGTAGTGGGTCGGAGGGGGTCATGATGGGTAGTGGGTCAGAGTGGGCCAAGGTGTGTGGTGGCTCATTGGTCAGAGTGGGTCGCAGTGGGTGGTGGGTCAAGTTTCCATTGACCCACGCCATCTCTGATCAAATCTGTAAAATCAAACCAAACAAAGAGCAATATTACTACACAAAACGCTCAACATCTTAGCTATTCATGACAAACTATTGCATGATCCGAATAACTCTAATATATCCACAAACCATCATTTGTCATATTTTACCGAAATACGTCATGACTTTTCTGACAACCTGATACTTTAAATGTTGTTAATACGCAAAGTTCATTGATTTCATCACTTATTCACTTATTCTCTTATAATCATCACAATCTTTAGGGTACTTCCCGTAGATATAGAAAGGTGAAATGTAGTATCCAGGCTTGGTGTAGCGTACAAGTAAACCAATGAAAAGCAACAGGATAATATTTCCCTCCTCCAAATCCCCTAAAGTGGAGTGTGTTGATTATTCAACAAAAAGACTTGAAATACAATCAGAAAATTCATAAAATATAAAATATGTAGCCAAGTCTCGACTTTCCAATAATAATAATAATAATAATAATAATAATAATAATAATAATAATAATAATAATAATAATAATAATAATAATAATAATAATAATAATAATAATAATAATAAGGAAATAACAGAATTACAAAATCAATTACGTAAATAAATCTTCCAATTAAGAAAAATGATTGCCACGACGACGGGCCGTAACTTGTGGGGGCAGGGGGCCACTGCCCCCCAGGGAAGCTCCCTGCCGTTGGAGGGGTTCCCATTTTAAGACAAAATTCTCTTACTCCATATACGATACGAAAATGAAATTATAAGTGAAACATCAAACAGGTTCACTACATTACATAAACAGACCAGCAAACTAAAGGTAAATAAAACAATAATAAGTCATGGTCCCATTTCAGTAAAAAAATGTCTACTATTAGGGGCATTAGAAATAATATATATTCGTATATTATTGTCAAATTTGTCAAAATTGTCTTCTTAATTAATTTGTCGTGTATGGAACGGGCCCAGAGACGTAACTAACGACCCCGCTGACCTTGGTGTGCAGGAAATTCCAAGAATATCAGATATCCTCTGATCTTATTGGCCGATACAGATAGGACAGCAAGAGTCATGACCTACATATAGCGGAAATAAAGGCTAACTGCTGTCGGCCCTCGTGGCCGAGTGTACTAGGGCAACGTTCTAGTAATTAAAATAGTTTTTTGCGTGGGTTCAAACTTTGCCCAAGGATTTTTTAAAATTTTCATAACACTTTTTTCATTAAAATTAGCTTGCAGTTTTACTATACGGATCCATAGTAGAAGTAATAATAATAATAATAATAATAATAATAATAATAATAATAATAATAATAATAATAATAATAATAATAATAATAATAATAATAATAGCAGTAGTAGTAGTAGTACTAATAATAGTAGGAACGGTTTAGAAGCCCCGCAGGGGTTGGTTAGTTTCTGTTCTCTTGCTCAAATTTTTCTGTACATTTTACATGACAAACTTCAAACGGCTGGCTAGGGTAGTGCGCCAATACTGAAACTCTTGGGATCGGCGTAAATGCTGCCGACTCTTCTTCTTTGGAAATTAGAAGTTACGATGAGGAAGAATAGTATAAATGTACATTGGAAGCAGTTAAAAACGATGAAGTAGTATCAACTTGAAGAACGTTTCGTGATACTTTCCTCATTAACGAAGGTCTGTATAACTTGTTTTTGAGTTAAAGAAAGAAACCTCGAGCAAGTCATTGTGACACTCATAAGAAACGTCTTCTCATACGAGCATTAGTAGTTTGTATAGTCTTACATGCAATGATTTTAACTAGCTAAAAGTTTAGATAAAAGGTGAAGTGACGCGGTAGGTAAGTGGTTAGCGTATTGAACTTCTGTTTGGCGGGCTCGGGTTCGATCCCGGCCAGGTCAAAACTTTATCAAATGTTTCAATTTCAATACATATTCAGTGTGACAAGAAAGATCTTCTCTCATTCAGAAAGAAGAAGATGTTGGAATGAGGAGAATTGGAGAAGGTCTCTCAATGGAGGCAATCATTTACAAACTTATTTCCAGCAGTTGTTCTAGATTTGATATTTTCTGCTACTTTCAAGCATTTCCTGATAAATGGTCAGTATTTTTATTTCTCTAAACATACAGTATATAAAGAAATAATACATTACATACACAGCAATATTGAGATTAATATATGGTGTTCTTCGGAAAACACGATCCGAACCATAGAGATTCATCTTAGATTGTAGAACTGTTTTGTTAGTCACCTACTTTACAATTTTACCCGCATAACACCTGGATCAGGTCTACCAACTGCTGTCAGTGCCGAAACAAGTTACGTGTAAGTTGGGTTGTATTTATCTAGGCGTTCTCACAACTGCAAATGACCTGGACTCCTAGTAATGGAATTAGAGCGCTTAGGGGGAAGATACTTTTGTGGTTGGGTGTACTGTATAGTTTAAAAATCCATTACATCCTTAACTTCTATGCAACCCGTACACCACCAAAGCATTGTTGGTTGTCTATAATTTAAGGACTCGTAACTTTTCTTACTGCAAAAAGTTCATTAGCCTTGTTCCGCGCGATTCTTTTTATTACCTTAAGTAGAGTTCATTTATTTATTTATCGACCTCATTGTATATAACTAACTTAGACTTTTGTTGAAGTCTTCTTTCTTCTTTGTTCAACGGACTTAAATCATTCCATTTTCAATAATATTTGAGACGGAAAGTAGATTTTAAAGTACCTTAAAAATGTCTGAATTTATGAAAAATGAATTAGGATCAGGTAAAAAAAAAAAAAAAAAGTTACTCTATGTCTTCCTTTCAAAGTATGTGAAATATCAACGACGCATAATCAGGAGGATACCGAAGATACGCAAATGTCTCAAGTATTCTCTGTCGATGAACCACATGAGTCGTTGTTGCATGAATTATGATATAATTTTAATAATGCTATATCAGCCGCTAACATGTGATCCGTACGTTTTATAGGAAGTAGGAGTATCTAGTTTTGAAATAGCGTACCTATCTGGAATGTCATTAAAATGCATGTTTGTAGCTTTAAAATGGATATCTTTGATGTCCAGAGCTTTATCATTGTAGTGAAATGGAATATCGTTGCTTTTATTTAAGGAGGGGAAAAAGTGGTAATACATGTGAGTGTGGTGCTTAAGCTTTCACTGAAAAGTTGTCGATTATTTACTTATTTCATCGTAGCTAAAGAAATGAAACAAACACTTGTTTACTGAATATTCATTTTCTGAAACAAGTTTTATTAGATTAGAATGTGGTAGGTTTCTTGTTTTTAGTTGTTGAGTTTGCTGCCACTCACTGGTTCTTTTTTATTTAAAAAAAAGAATATTACGTCGGAAGACTGGTACGGAGATTTTTTTAAAAAATGGCACCCGCCCTCTGGGAGTGAGAGATGATGGCCAGAGAAAAATCGCCAGGCCAGTCGCCTCTGCCTTCTGCAACCCCCTCCCACACAACCACCAAAGCCTCTCCAACCCTTTCCACTCATTCTCTGGCTTCCATCACCTCCCCCTCCCCCTCTTGTGTGAGTCTCTCAGTCTCTCTCTACAACACGTCCAGGGCTGTGGGCTCTCTCTGACCAATCCATACCCGCTTTTGCAATTAGACATCGGAGCCAGATCTGAAAGCTTCGCAAAAATGTCGACTAGTTAGTAGAGTGCACGAAAGGGTCAAAGGAAAAGTATCATCGCCCGAAAAAAAAAATGGGGCAACATATATGAAATCTACTGTTCTTTTTTAACTTTTTTTTATTGTGTGCGCGTTACAGACAAAATTTTAGCTGTAAAAGTATGTGTTGCGTTGCACGAAAAGATGTGTTTGCTAAAAGGATGGAGGAGGGGCGGCTATAGCTAATAGCATTTATTAGCACATACGATAGATAGATAGACATGTACATACACACACATACACACATACTATATGATAAATTCAAAGTCATCGCGGTGCATACACTTGGTGGTAGCTAAGGTAAGCCTCTCCGATCAATATGAGGACGGGTTGCAGCATTCACTTGTTTTCCGACATACGGAGAGATTTAAGCCTCGCTCTTTCTCTCACTCATTCTCTCTCTTTTCTCTCTCTCTTCCGCTTGTTCTACTTCCATCTCTGCTCGCCTCCCCCTCCCCAGAATCCGCGTTCAATTACCAGAGAGGCCTGGGAAACTCGGGCTGAGATAGGAATTCCTGGTCGCATGGAGAAAAGTCTTGTTTCAAACACGAGCATCTTCCGTACATTATTATTTTTTCCTCTAAACAAGAATAATAAATATATATCTATTGATTTTAGTAAATACTGATTTATATCATTCCTTTTATATAAGTGGAAGATCAGAATAGCACATTGCAATTACATATATGTATTGTGGATATAATAAGTAATGGAACAGTAATCTATAACACTTTATTTGGAAATATTTTCGACTAAGAATAGCAGAATTTCAACACTAAAAAATGTGTAACCAAACTTCCAAAAGTTATTAAATAACAGAATCGATTACGCTGAAGTATTCAAGTCTCTGAAATATTCTGTTCTAAGACTAGTCATGCTTCAGAAGTAGTATGTGGGTCACTGTTATGAAAAAAATCAAACAATAAATACAATCTGCTACTGAATGGTTCATATTTTTCTTACGCAGCTTTTTCTTACGCAACGAACGACATACCTTTTAACGCCACAAAATTCGTTTCTCCTGATTTTCTAGAAAACTGTGTATAAGAATTCACCTTCAAGTACAGTAGAATCCCTCTAATCACCTTTGGGATTAGGGGTATGGTCGGAATGCAAAAAAAAAAAAAAAAAAAATGGTTGGATTATCAGGAAATACTACGGATTTACGGATTATCAGGAAATACACTCACAACGAAAGAAAAGAAGAGATGACGGAGCACTAAAGTGAACAAGCGGTAATAGCAAGTAACAATAATGCCTCGACGGCAATAAACGACACCAACGAGTTGGGACAAGTTTAGCTCGAGCACGGTACGTTCAACCGGAGTGGCAGACCAGCCAAGGGCGGACGAGAGGGGTTCTACTGTATGTCATTTTGTTCATCACAATGTGATCTATCAATTAATGTATTACATGTCTTACATTTGGACAATATCATACATAAATAAGAGTTGAAGCTTAAGAGTTTATCATATTTAGGGGAATACCTCTTTAGCCATTCTGTGCTCTTGTTAGTGACATAATGAAAAGCATGATTAATGCATACTTAATTTTCGGTTTAATCTTATCCAGCATTTACTGTCTGACAATTACGCGAATACAGAATTTTTCTTTTTTTCTTTTAAACTTACCAAAACGAGTCTTAAGTTCCATTTTATCATTATCCAGAAAATACGTACGATTGTTCCTTCAGAAGCGCACTTTATCATTAACTTATCTCGTGAAACAGATTCTGAAAATAAAGTCATATTTCTACAGTACATCTCAGAAATTAGAATACAACAAATTAGAGAGAAAGACATTGTGAAGCATCTAATTTCTTACATTCGCTCGAAACGGTAGTAATTTCTGTGATTGATTATCAGAAGAAAAGATAATCTTAATATTCCATATGTAATGTTCTGTAACAGAAGTTTTCTCCCTGAGATGCTGCCTCCCACTTCTTTCTTGTTAATGTCACTTAAAGTTTATATGTTCATTGTTATATATCTATTTGTTGTCAACTGACCTAATCTGCAGGTAGTTCTAATAATTTATTGCTTTGAGTACACTGTTTATGTACTTACGTTGTCATATTTTAAATATGTGTATATTTGTATTTGTGTTGAAGTAGAAAATGAAGTATGAGAGGATGATAAATGGTATAGTATTCTTCGAGGTGAGTTTGAAAATGTTTTATCTGAGATTAGGAATGGAAACTGGGATAGATACTATACCAATCGAATTCATTAAGAACATAGGAGACAAGGGCAAGAAAGAATTATTCTGACTCTGCAATGAAATATGTGAAACAGGAGAGTGACCAAAAGATTTCCTGAAGACTATCATCATACCGATGACTAATAAGAAATCGAACCCAAAGAGATGTGAGATTATAGAACTATTAGTCTCACATCGCATGCAGCAAAAAATTTACTTCGAATATTGAGTTGAGTTGATCTTGAGTTCAACGTCCCTTTCAGCAGGAAGGCTCTACAAGACGGGACCTACTGATTAAAAAGGAAAGCGAACCACATGAACTCCCGCCTGGAACCGAGTCCGAGTCCCCCATGCCAAAGGCACGTACGCTAACCGCTTAGCCATAGTGATGAGCAAATGCAAGACTAAGACCAAGACCGGGGTGGCCTTGGTCTTGCACATCCAGTCTTGGTCTTGGTCTTGCATTGGAACACTTGGTCTTGGTCTTTGTCCTGGTCTTGCACACTCAGTCTTGGTCTTGGTCTTGGCCTTGCTTGCAAGAGTCTTGCAAGTCTTGCTTTTAAAAGATTTTATACTTTTCATAGGTAAATTTTACTCTGGACATAAGGGATAATAAATTCTACAATGTGCCAATAATAACAGAAATACAATGTGTTTCTAAATGTAACATAGTTTACCTTCGTGTAAGTATGATGATAGTGTACAACATAGACGGTGACTTTTATTTTCTTAATGCGTGTCCATGCTCCATTACTTATAAGATAAATCACGTTTCCTAATCTTTTTATATTTTTTAACAGATTCAACATGCCACTGGGTCCCCTGAAACTGGGAAGGCTACCCCTGAAACACATGAAAGAAAATCAAGACGGCACATATTATTGAGATACCATGAACTGCAAAATTATTTTCATACTCTAAAGGCGTCAAATTTTTCGTTTCAACCACGATTAGCTAATTCTTGTATTAAACAAATTTCCAATTAAATATTGAGATTTTGTTTTACTGATTCCAATGTGTACTCTATGGGGCAAAAGCATAGACATTGCGCAAAACCGATGAAAAAATTGCAGACTTTCGAAACGTGAGCATGGAGAAAAAAGGAGAGAATTAGCTGTGTTGAACGGAAAACGAATGAGGTGTTAGAAATATTAGCCCATTAAATATAGTTCAACGAGCTGAAATAATTTTTAAAAAGCTGAAATTTTCAGGATTTACTCTCTGTGTCAAATAGAATGAAACCTCAAAAGTCCCAAAATATCCCATGTGAGCTTCATCCTCAAATTGGTGGTCAAAGATGACTGCCATCCCATACGCGCCTGGTTTTCTATTTCAGCCTCTATCTGGCTAACCAATAATGATATTTCAATTCATGAGACACTATTTTACTCTGCAGAAACTCCACTTTAATTTGGTATATCACACATTTAAATAAAATTACACCCAGAACTGGTATTCGTGATTAAAGATGATAATTTCGGCATTTCAGAAAGGTATTCTGTAGCATTTTGCACTTAAGCTCCTGAACCATTAGAAAATCGTAAAAATGTCTTCAATATTTTTGATTGCATGTTTCATAAGCTGCATTTTAAAGAAAAGATCATCAAAATCAGATCATAACTTTTCGAGATATTTACTTTGTTGTGAGGCTAGCTGTTAGCGTTAATTAAAAAAAAAAAAAAAAAAACACTAAATGGTGGTTAAATATTTATTTATATTTTTATATTTATTTATGCTTATCCAACAAAACATGAAAAATCTTCTTTAAAAGAGATTTCGTGAACGACTGATCAGTATAGAGGGGTGCATTCGTTATGTCGAAGTCAATTTCTTATATTATACATCAAAGCGGATCGCACTGGAGATTGTGAATTGCATTTGCATCAAATCAATGCTGCTGTACTTCCATGCAGTTGGCCATCACTTTTATGCTAAATGCGCCTATTTGTATGTTCAGGAGATAGAAACTTTGAAGGAAAAAATGAATCCTGAGGAGTACAGCAAATTTACGGAATAAGGATATAGGCTATTACCACCTGGCAGAAAAGTAGATATTCGAGTGGGGTTGCATCAGATATGATCATTGAACAAACTTTAATTAAATTAGTGAAAGTTTCTGGATTGATAACTCAAGGCCGAGGAATAACAGACTCAATATTAGCTAGATGGATCATGTCGTTTCCCATCACCATGAAAGTCAATGAAGCATCAGGGAACTTTTGCCATAACATTTTGTGTCTTCAGAACAACATGTTGAGCTTAGACCCTCCCGTTAGACATAAGAAATCAGGATGTAAAGAAGTTGTTTGACTAGTTATCCCTTCATGATCCCTTTGAAAACTCATCACCAAAGGACTTATTCATGAATGTTGCAAGGGTTTAATTGCTAACACTCAGATAAATAATTATCAAGCAAACAAGATTGGTGAAGATTCATTAAACAAGATGATAGGCGGTTACTTTGAAACTGTAAAACTGGAAAGGAAGAAAAAAATATTCCAATATCTACTACAAACAATGCCATCAAAATTCGAGAGCAAACTGTGTCAATCCGTTTCAGGTCTTCAGTAGAATTGCAGCAGTACTTCATTCGAGAGAGAATCTTTTAATATCTCAAATATAAATTAGCATCGATGCCTCCATCTCTATTTGATGAGGTGTCAATGAGAAAGAGTGTTGAATCTACTCTTTGGACTGAAGTGGAATTGTTGAGCCACGTGTGAGAGCAACGCAAAATTTTGTCTGTAGTAGGTGGAGGGTATCTTCTTGCAATGGAGCCGATGCGGTATGTGAAAAGTATGCAGTTTTTGTACAGTCAGAAGCAATATTAAGTATAGGTTGGAGCTATCATTTCTTGTACCTCTAATCTATACTTAATATTGTTTCCAACTGTGCAATGACGTTTCACTTCATGCGATGCAGGTAGTGTTTGATAGTCATACATCTAAAACTGTACTAAGAGTATTGAGAGACAGAGATGAACAATGTCGAAAATATCTGCAACCATCGCCCATGGTGGAAAGACTACAAGGTGGTTGCATGCGCATGTCGCCTGGAGCGCTGTAGTGGCTGTGACGTCATCTGGTTTGCAAGAGGCAACGGGAAAAGGCGCGGCTTTAAGTGACAAGTGGAAATTCTTTGTTATTTTGTTCTTTTAAATGATATCGAGAATGCTTAACTGTGCAGAGTACGTACGTCTGTAGTAATTATTACAGAAAAACTAAGGGAACTAACATAAAATAATTTAGATTTCCTCAAAAAGAGGGGAAATGTCTCCAGAAATGGATTTTAGCTTGCAGGCGACAGGACAAAATAAACCTAAAATATGGTAGGTTTTACATAAAAATAATAAATAAATGCAATGTTTAAATGAAATTATAACAGAGCGATTTCATTATGTAGTTTCTTTTTAGTATTAATAGTATGCAATAATAGTATATAGACTACAGTAGTTCGTGTTAATTCTGCATACAAAAATCCAATAGTACGATTTAAAAGACGAACTTTGAGGCAAGACCCGGATTCGAAATCATGAGGGAGGGGAACCGACAGAGGTGATCATTTCTATCATCATTTACTTCTACATAAGACATTAAGACAAAATTTTCCCCACAGAGGCAGGCATGTAACTCGAGAAGGGAGGCACGATGATCTAGGAGGCTTACCTCCCTCGAAAGGGAGAGCATTGAACGCGTTAAAGTAGTTCAGATCCCATTTCATTCCGGAGATCTGCATTCCCCTGTAGCCTCGTGCTAAAACGGGACGTTGCACTTCAAATTAACTAACGAATGGAAGGTTCGTAATAACGATTAACGGTTACAAAGATATATAACAATGTATTATATCAAGAGAATAAAGTATGTACCTACCATGTCAGGGCGACATTGTCGGGAAATTTTTACACTCAAATTTTGAAATTTTTGTTCATTTTAATCATAACTTTGGATAATTATATATACATATTTAGGGGCCCCCTCCAGAATTACAAAATTAAGAATGACTGCAGTAAATTTAAAAATATGGTAGATTCTCAACCAATCAAGGAAGCACGGTGGCTCAGTGGCAGAAGGCTCACCTCTGGTGCAAGGGATACTGGTCCGCTTATCGGTCAAGTGAGTTTGTGGTGGTCAACATCGTGTCCGTGAGTTTCTCGGGGTACTCCCGCATTCTCATTCCATCAAATTCCACATACTCATTCACTTGCATTTATCTTTTGTCTTCTTTAGTCCACGGGACAGAAAAGAGAAAACTTATCAAGAAAATTAAGAAAATTATGTAATTTTATGGTTTATATGTTTTCTAGTCTAGCTGTAACATCCCTACATCGTCTTCACCTACGCCTAGTACTTTGTTTTTTGCTTGAAATAGTCAAGTTGCAATTTCTTTGTTTGAGATACTTTGTATATACATATTTATTTCTATATATTTTCAGAACACAATAGTATATGTAACGTTTTATTTCGTACAAATGTTTAATAATACAGTTTGTTATGGCGTAAATTTTGACACTAATATTCAGAGAACTGTCAGTTTCACCAAACCTTTTGTTTAAATACAAATTCTATATAAATAAGCGATCAGCGATTTCAAATAAGATGATTTCTTATATAAATCAAAATAAAAACGATGTTTAAAATATTAAATATGTGCGTCCCTGCTCAATAAAGTTTTTAACCTCCCTAAGATTCTGAGGAACTTACGAATGGAAGGGAGCAACCTCTTAAAAAAAATTGTCCAAGCATAACGAAAATATACGTACGTGCATTTCTGTTTACGAAAACCATGAATTCTCCCTTGAAATATTATCAAAATTTATATGGGATAATCAGTAAAGAATTCTCTTCCAAGCAAAATAATAATAATAGTAAATCAAAACCGATCAATGTGTTACGAAAATATACTTGAGCATACATAAATATATAATAATGAAATGCTATTAACGGCACACTGTGTTATATATTATTCAGGCCTATACATACTCGAGTGTATTACTTCAGATGTTTAAAAAAGAAAAGAAAGAAAGAAAGAAAAGAAAAGAAAAAGCAGAAAATGTAGTGAGCAATATTGGTCTGTTCAAGCTTCAAAGTTGTTTAATATGAACTGATATTGCTGTTTCTTTTGCTATTGTAAATATCTTCCTTTGAATTCACTTAGCTTAAGCATTGATTACATTACGTTTATATAATTATTGTTTGTACTAAAAATTTTACTTCGTTGAAGATCACTATAAATAGAAGAGAAGTTTGCGTGTAAGATACCAGCGAGCAAGCGCTTGTTAAAAGTTCATCTGACTTTCGCTGGCCACGTCTGCGACCAAGGTGACGTCATGCGCCAAAGCGACAAGAATGTAACACTGCATTGCATCCACCTTGTAGTCTTTCCACCATGCCATCGCCTATCATGAAAACATCGAGGCAACAACAGGTCAATCTGAGTTTTTACGGAACTCTTGAGAATAATGCAAGACTGATTAACATGTTGAGGTCATATATTAGTAACAGTGGTATAACAGTGTACCGAGCAGATGGAGATGCTGATAATCTAATTTACAAAACGGCAATAGATTTGAGCCGAAATCATAGTTCTGTCTCAGTTGTAGGAACTGACTAAAACTTTCTAGCCATTTTAATCGCTGGTGAACATCTTGGAACATCATTATTTATTTTTTGTAAAGCCGAAAATGGACAACACTGAAGAAAAATGCTATCACATTGGCGAAATACAAAATAATCTTAGACAACTGAAAGACTGCTGCCTTTCTCTTCATTCGGCCACTAGATGTGATGCCAAATTAGTAACCTTCAGAAAAGAAAAGAAACAGTTTTTAATTTACTTTAAAGGATAGTGTGCTCCAATATTCTGTTTTGGCCTTCAATGAAACCAATCTTACACTACAGAGTGTTATTGAAATTGGATAACTTTTTTGTTATGATTTTATGGAGGTGGTAAAGCATCCTCACTAGACACTCTCAGAGAAGTTGGGAAAAAGCTTTCTTCTAATTTTCAATTAGCAAATTTACCAGTGCGGCTTTCTCTCAATATTACCTTCGGGTTTATCTGCAACAGTGGTTGGGAAACAACGTTGAACCCAACTGAATAAGGATGGTGCGTCAAAGAAGACAGATTGTCTCGTATTGAGTTTTCCAACAGCTCCTGAAAAAGTACTTAATTTGATTGCCTGCCAGTGCAAAGTAAATCATCGCAAAGTTTGTTATGTTAAAACCTATGAATGTAAGCGTGAAAACCTTAATTGTTCCAAGTTTTGCTCCTTTTGTGAGGGAGTTTCTTACACAAACTTACAACCACATAAGGAATCTGATAAAGAGGATGACGATTAATCGTTTTACCTATCATTTTTGAATCTGTTTTATTTCACAGTATTTTATTCAATACGATGCATCCGTTTCAAACGATTTCAGAATACTGACATGTTTAGCTTTGTTAACATTCACGCATATGCTACATAAATGAAATGTTTCGAAGTGAAAATGTGATTTTGATGTTTTTTTTAAAAAATGAAGTGTTCACATCTTTCACCATCTAGTGAACTAAATATAAAAAAATGATATTTAACAATTAGTTACTGCTTTTCTTTTAAATCACTGCTAACAGCTAGGGTCATAGCGAAGTAAATATCTCGAATAGTTATGAACCGATTTCGATTATACTTTCTTTAAAATGCAGCTTATAAAACACGCAGTAGAAAATATCTGAACACATTTTTACGATTTTCTAATCGTTTAGGATTTTAAGGGCAAAACACTAAAGAATGCCTTTCTGAAATGCCGAAATTATCATATTTGATCACGAATACCCGTTCTGGGTGTAATTTTATTTAAGTGTATGATATACCAAATTAAAGTGCAGTTTCTGGAGAGCTAAATGGTGTCTCATGAATTGAAATATCGTTATTGTTTAGCCAAACACAGGCTGAAATAGAAAACAAGCGCGTATGGGATGGCAGTCATCTTTGACCGCCATTGTGAGGATGAAGATCACATGGGATATTTTAGGACTTTTGAGGTTTCATTCTATTTGACACAGAGAGCAAATCCTGAAAATTTCAGCTTTATTAGAATTATTTCAGTTCGAGCCCCTTTTTGGATCTTTGTTTACTGGGCTATATTAGCAATAGGGGAAAAAAGAAAAATTTTAGATGTTGATAAGAGGAGAAACAGGAAATTGTTGGGATATTGGCTGAGGAGGAAGTGCTAGAGGATATGCTGCAAAGAAAGAGAGGGAAAGGGAAGGTACAGTATTAAAACATAAAATTGCTACGAAGAGAATAGCTGAGGACCACCGAAGTTTCTGAGTTGCAGCAAGTAACCTGCCAATGATGGCAGAATAGCTATGATGATGATATGTTTAGTAATATTCACCAAAAAAGAGAGAAAAATTAGAATAATAATTATTATAATAAAAACTTAACATTTTAGAATAATTTGAGTGAAAACTGAAAACGACTCAACTGTCTATATCTTTTCTGTAAACTCAATTTAAATAAATACTTTTGATTTATACCTACAGTATATTAGAAATACAACGTAACGGCATCAAACTCCAAGCTATTTGAAATAACTGTACAAAATCAGTCTCATTTGAGAAGATGGATTACTAGCATCAATTACCCACTTCATTGGGTTAAATTAAAAAAAAATCATGTTTCGTTAGTCAGTCACTTTTTTACTATTACTAAAGCGCTCTCTGATATCCGTCATTTTCCATGATTTGTATATTTCTCTCGCCTCCTGCTCCCCAAGCTGCAGGGCTGAATTTGGGTTCAACATTGATAATAATGGTCATTCTCGATAATTTTTATATATCTCCTTCCTCCCCCTCCCCAAGTTGCGGTGCTGAATTTGCATTTAAACGGGATCGGAACTATCACTGTTCACCTTAGCGACCCCAAAAGGCATGGATTCGACACTAATATTTGGTCATTTTTGATCATTTTTATGTATCTTCACCTCTCCCAAGTTACGGGATGTAAATGGTATCTGAAGTGCCAGTATTCACTCAGCAACCTCAAAGACTATGAATTCGACACTAGTATTCGTCATTTTCGACCATCTTTAAATATCTTTCCTCACCTCCGCTAAGCTACGGGTCTGAATTTGGATTTAACCATCATCGGAAGTTTCACTGTTTATCTCAGCGATCCCCAAAACTATAGACTCCACTCTAATATCGGTCATTTTCGATCATTTTCAAATATCTCTCCCCTCCCCCTCCCCTAAGCTGCACCGTCAAAGTGATATAACAGAAACCAATCTGAGGTCCGAACCTCATCTATGTTGAAAATGTGATTGCGATTGGTTTGGGTGGTTCAAGAGTTATTAAGTTTTATTTATTTTTGTTCACTTCCCCTCCCCTTCCTCCTCTAAGTTCTACTGACAAAATACACCCAAAGTCCCAACCTCACCTATGTTGAAAATTTGATTGAGATCGATCGGCTAGTTCACGAGTGATGAAGTCACAAAGACAGTCACTTATACATTGTATTTTTACATATATATATATATATATATATATATATATATATATATATATATATATATATATTCTTTCCCTCCATTACGTTGCACCGTCAAAGTAAAATGATAAATATCATTCCAGGCCTGAACTTCATCCAAGTTGAAAATTTGATCGAGATTGAGCGGGTGGTTCAAGAGATTAGGAGTCACAAACGTAGTCACTTACAACTTGATAATATAGCTTTACTGTTGAAGTATAATGTTATATCGCCCAATCCTCGATGTGCCGTATACCTAAGGAGGCTAAAAGTTATATTGATAAAAAAATTATTAAACGTATAAGCATCCGCCCATGAAATCAAAATTGCGGTCACATACACTAAGTTTTTGTCAATGTCATGAATATGTTATTTCGATATTAATTTTATGAGCACACATTAAAAATTTCCAACGGATGCTTGAGTCTCGGAGCCAATGCCATGTATGGGGAAAGGCCACCATAGTCGGCAACTGTGGTATACGGAATTACCGATGTTCAATACTATATTTCTCTTTTGTTTTCGAAAAAGAAAACAACCTAATATGCTTTGAAATGAAATGAAGTGTCTAGTTTAACGTCTCACGATTATGAACCAAGACAGTGATGAGAAATGACTAAAATACTGGAACGAAAAAAGTCTGAGAAAACCGAAATCCCTGAGAAAACCCACGCATACGGTGTTTGTTCACCAAAATAGCTCACATGACGCAAGATGACATCTGTGTCTCTTGAAAACGAGCAATATTTACAGAAAACGCGAATGACCAACTCAGAAAACGACATACTGTAGCTATATGCTACAGGGCAGATTGACTCACACGGACTGCATAATGTGAACACATTCACTCCAGCGGCATTTTTACTTAAGCCAAGAAATTCAAGTGAAAGATGTAAAGATATTTCCCTTCTTTTTACATTCTATAAAAAAGTTCAAGTAGTACTGGTACTTGTGCAAGACTCTTGAGCAAGAGTCTTGTTCTTGTTCTTGGTCTTGGTCTTAGTCTTGCACTCCTTAGTCTTGGTCTTGCAACGGGATTCCTGGTCTTGGTCTTGCATGGAACACTCTTGCAAAAACTGCAAGACCAAGACTCTTGCGCTCATCACTACTTAGCTACGAAGGAGCTCTACTTCGAATATTGAACAGAAGGTTGTATGGAAGAACAAATTGAAGACCTGAATTGCATAACATCCCAAGTCCACTCTTTTTCTTCGTATTTTGCGTTTTTTTGTTTTTTATGTATGCATCTATGTTTTAAGCGCTATTCACTTGCATAATACGTGAATCCAAATCAAAACCTCAAACATATTATTGTCGAAATATGTTTGTTTAGAGAAAAGCTGAAACGAGAATAGGTTTCCAGATGATTATATCCAGTAACGCCTTAACAACAAAGCTATATGCATAATCTGTTAAACTCACAGAAGATATTCATTTTCAACAGATTCAAATTTTTTTTAAAATCAAAACTTTTTCTGCAATAATGACATATTTATTAATTATAACACACAATTATTTTTTTCTCGTTGGTCCCTACTAAAGATTTTTGTCGTGAATTTTATGAGATTTTTGGAAGGGGGGCTGTAGCATCATATCAGGCACTGGGATATGCGAGGAGCATCGGAATACTAATTCTGTGACATTTATGCTTAACTTGATGCTCACTTGCATTTTCAGAATAAAATATGGAATTTTTATAAACATTCACTATCTTACGCTTCGCCCCTGTGACCCCTCAGACGGTGGGTTATCAAATTAAAAGATCCCATACTAAAAACACATACCGGTTTACTACAATAAAGCAAAATTTCACATTAATTGATCGAAAAAATAGCTTCTTCCGTTATGTCCATGCTAAGGATATTTCTGATGAATAGTGATCAGCGCAAGAGTCTTGCACAAGTATCGGTACTACCTGAATTTGTTTTATAGAATGTAAAAAGGAAGGGAAAAAATCATTACATCTTTCACTTGAATTTCTTCGCTTCAGTAAAAATGCCGCTAGAGTGAATGTGTTTCCAGTAGTTTATGCAACTCACGTGAGTCAATCTGCCCCTGTAGCATATAGCTACAGTATGTCGTTTCCTGAATCGGTTGTTCGCGTTTTCTGTAGTTATTACTCGTTTTCAAGCCACACAGGTGTCATCTTGCGCCATGTGAGCTTTTTTAATGGACAAACTGGGCGTGGGTTTTCTGGGGGTTTCCCGTTTCTTCCTACTTTCTTCATTCCACCATTTCAGTTATTTCTCATCTCACCGTTTCCCTTAGCCTTGGTGCATAATCGTGGGACAATAAACTAGATATCTAATTTCATTTCAAAGCATATTAGTAGTGTTCTTCTTCCAAAACTAAAGAGAAATGTAGTACTGAACATCGGTAATTCCGTACACAATAGGTGTCGACTAATGGGTATGCCCTTGGCTTCGAGGCTTATGTATCCGCTGGAAATTTTTGATGTGTGCTCAAAAAATTAATATCGAAATAACATTTTCATGACATTAGCAAAAACTTAGTGCATGTGACCGCAAGTTTGATTTTATGGGCGGGTGCTTACACGTTGAAAAATTGTTTATCAATATAACTCTTAGAATCCTTGGGTATAAAGCACATCGAGGATTGAGCGATATAACATTATACAACAATAAATAACACATATTCACAAGTGAGAGTGATTTTGTACAGTTATTTCAAATAGCTTGTAGTTTGATACCGTATTTTGTATTTCTAATATAGGTCAAAAATATTTTTATAAATTGAGTTTACACAACAGACATAGACAGTTGAGTCGTTTTCAGTTTTCACTCAAATTATTCTAAAATATTAAGAGGTTTGATTACAATTTTTATTTTAATTCTCTCTCTCTCTCTCTCTCTCTCTTTTGGCCAATATTGCTAACATATCGTCATCATAGCTATTCTGCCATTATTGGCAGGTCACTTGCTGCAACTGAGAAGCTTCGATGTACCGTGGTCCTCAGCTAGTCTCTTCGTCTTGACGTAGCAATTTTCTGTTTTAATATCTTTCTTCAACTACAGTCTTCTTCGCTTCCTCCCTCCTTTTCCTTCCACCATACCCTCTAGCACGTCCCTCATAATACAGTTCGTCCTCAGCTAATATCACAACCAGTTCCTCTTTCTCCTCTTAACAATATCTAAAATTCTTCTTTTTCCCCTATTGCTACTATTTCTAACACTTTCTCATTTGTTTTCCGCTCAACAGCTAATTCTCTCCTTTTTTTAAAAAAAAATCCATGCCCACGTTTTGAAAGCTTGCTTCATTTCATCGCTTTTGCGTAATGTCCATGTTTCTGCCCCTGGAATCAATAAAACAAAATCTCAATATTTAATTTGAAGTTTGTTCAATACAAAGATCAGCTAATCGTGGTTGAAAAGGAAAAAAAAATGACGCCTTTAGAGTGTAAAAATAATTTTGCAATTCATAGTAATTAAATAATCTGTGCCGTCTTGATTTTTATTCATGTGTTTCAGGGGTCCCTCCCCAGTTTGGGAATCAGTGGAGTGTTGGATCTGTTAAAAAATATAAAAAGATTACGATTTATCTTATAAGTAGTGAAGCGTTTTGGCACTTATTAAAAAAATAAAGGTCATCGCCTATTTTGTGCACTAGCAACATACACGAAGGTAAACTATATTACATTTAGAAACATACATTGTATTTCCGTTACTATTGGCGTACTGTAGAATATATTTTCCTTTTTATCCAGAGTAAAATTTACCTATGAAAAGCATAATATATCTTAAATGCAAGATATTGCAAACAAGACCGAGACCAAGACTAGCCTGCAAGACCAAGCCCAAGACCAAGAGTTCCAGTGTAAGACCAAGACCAAGATTGAATGTGCAAGACCAAGACCACCCGAGTCTTGGTCTTGGTTTTGCATTTGCTCATCACTACTGATGAATATTTAGTGTGATTTGTGGAAGGGGGTTGTAGTCCCATATCAGTCACTGGCACATTTAAGGAGCGTCGGAATGCCAATTACGTGGCATTTGTCATTAAGATGACGCTCAATGGCATTTCCAGAATAAAATTTGAAATTTTGATCAACATCCATCACCTTATGCTTCTCTCCCTGTGTCCCCCTAAGGCGGTGCGCTACCAAAATAACATTCCATATTTGAAAAACTCACATCTACTTACTACAATAGCTCCAAATTTCGTATTACTTGATTTTAAAAAAAGCTTCTTTCGGTATGTCCCTGCTAAGAATATTTATCGTGAATTTTGTGATTTTTGGAAGGGAGTGGCTCCATATCAGTTACTGACACATGGAAGAAGCATTGGAATGTTAATTCTATGACATTTGTCATTAATCTGATGCTCACTGCCTTTTCCAGAATAAAATTTGGAATTCTTATCAATATTCATTACCTTATGCTTTGTCCCCTGTGCCCCCATAGGGCGGTGCGTTAGCAAAGAAAAATATCATATTGAAACCACATACCTTTTTAGTATAATAACGCCAAATTTCAAATTAATTAACCAAAAAAGTTCTTCCCGTATGTCACTGCTAAGGATATTTATGATTAATTTTTATGTCGTTTTTGGAAGGGAGGCTATAGCCTCATATGCGTCACTGGCACATGAAGGGAGCATTGGAATATTAATTCTGTAAAATTTACGATTAATCTGACGCTCACTGGCATTTCCAGACTAAAATCCACTATCATATGGTTCGCTTCCTGTGCTAATGCGGAGCGTTACAAAATTAACATCCCATATTTTTAAAAAAAAATCATACCTTTTTTTACTACAATAAAGCAACATTTCACATTAATTGATCAAACAAAAAATAGCTTCTTCCTATATCTCTACTAAGAATATTTTTGGTGAATTTTTAATGTGATTTTTGGAAGGGGACTGTAGCCCCATATCAGTCACTGGCACATGCAAGGAGCATTGGAACATTAATTCTGTGACATTTGTGATTAATCTAACGTTTATTGCCTTTCGCAAAATAAAATTTTGGATTTTGATAATACTCTACAAACCACCTTTTTACTCCCCTTGCCTCCGAAAGGGGATGCCTTACCCAAAATAATGTTTGAGACGACTGCACTAGCATTGCTGATGAGTGTTATTGCATTTTGTAACAAATAATACTCATTTGCTCTAAAATGTTTAGCAATAATTATTTTAGAAAACCGCTTCCAAAATTTAACATTGAATCTCCCATAAGGAAATTGAACTTTTGTGTTTAAACCCTTCCCCCCCCCCCCCACAAAAAATGTGACCTAAACACTGATTTTCTTCTTATTTACTTTCAACATTTGAAAAATTCAGACATTTTTCAATAAGAATGCCAAATTTCACATTAATAGTGTGAAAACTTCATCTTCTTCCAGTGCTGTGGGAAATTACAGGAATTATAGAACAGTCGGAGTTATAACCCGACCAAAATTAGTTAGAACGATATAAAAAGGACCAAAGTTCGAGAACAAATTTTATCTATCTATCTATCTATCTATCTATCTATCTATATATATATATATATATATCTATATATATATATATATATATATATATATATATATATATATATATATATATATATAACTCCGAAATAATGTACCTGAGCACCCGTTTCTTACCCGGATGACGTATAATTGTTTTCATATTTTCATATGTGAGGATTCATTTCCCAAAGATTTTTGCTGTTTTTTCCGAACACCCAATAAATAAATTATTTTACTATTACTGTTAGTAAATGGTACTGCAGAACTATAATATGCTGTGACTTTCAGTTCTTCAATATATTTTCCGTTCGATGTCATCTATTTCGCGACTAGATGTAAAATTTTCCATAACCTAATACAGATTTTTATCATGTCATTTGAGATATAAAAGCTTTGCCTGCATGAGTGTCACAAACACAAAATGATTTCGTATCGGTTTCCGTTAGCGTAACGCAAGTTTACGTTTCTAACAAGGAACTAAACATATCTTATAGAAACGAACATAGAAAGAATTACATTTGTATTGATGAAATGCTGTAGAAAATTACTATCACATCTCAACTGCAGTATATCTTAAATGTAAATATATACTAAATTCCAGGGGCTGATCCAGGGGGGGCGATCGGGGCGATCGTCACCCCAGAAGATGAAACTTTTTTATTTTATATATTTAAATAAAAACCCATCCCAAAGTTTGGAGCCCGTAAAAGTAGCAGTATGAGAACCCCGCCCCCCAGACGTCGGTCCTGGATCCGCCCCTGCTAAATGCTCAAAAATATTTCAAGAAAATTTTCATTATTTCGTAAGCTCTGATCTAGAGGTAGAGAAACAATTTTACCAACTGGTTCGGGTGAACCGGCTGAACGACACTACTGTGTGTTTCATCACAGGCTTTTCTTAACTGGGAAGTTGGAGCGCTGTCTTCCTGAATTGTCAGCGTTTGACTTTTGTCAGTATAACTGAAAAGTTATCAGCGTATCTAATATGTATTTTCATTTAACAGGATGGTGATAGGTAACAAAGTATTGAAGTTTTGCTTTGTATGTGTGTTTTAATATTTAACAACTCAATGAAACTGTATGCAATACAAACATTACGAAACAGGATTACATGTGGAATATAGCTCTGAATTCACTGTGGGTGCCAGGAGTACTCACCAGCTTCCTCCACTGAACGGCAAAGAAATCCGGTCTCCTATAGGAATTTCCTCTATATGTTTGTAATAACATCCCGAATCCAAGCCTCCAATCGTTCCAATGGTTTATGCGTGGTTTTGTCTTGCACACTTCCTACATCAATGCAATATTCTTCTCACAACGTGATATCGGTGGACGGGCACTTCCTTACTTCAGTAATTAAGCCTGTGGTTATAAGCTTCCTGTGACAGTTTGTTGGTTGTCTTCGCGGGTGTATGGGTTGCATATCTAGCCTCCACTGTATGCCAGCATCTCCCACAGCAACCACTGAATTCTATATCACATAGCACACCACAATCTGTTCTTACTCTTGGACAGTTAGGAAGTTAATTATTTCTTGAAAAGATAAGAATGTACTGTGAAATTCGTATATAAGTATATAAAGCAATCCTATTCCATAGTGAAAATTTATTATTATTATTATTATTATTATTATTATTATTATTATTATTATTATTATTATTATTATTGAGATAGCTTAAATATTAAACAAGAATTTAAGGAATGATCCAAAAATGGATCAAAAGATTGCGATCTTGGCCAATAATTAGTTTCTGGATCAGAGTCCACAAAATTTTTTAACGGTCCCGAAATCGAGTTTTTGTACTTTTTACGGAATAAGCACATTCATACTGAGTTAAGTGATAGTTTGGTTTTGGTTTAGCTACACTGTATGTAGTTCTCAAGGGCGTAAAAGAAAATGTTTGATTGAATGAAATATATTGAATTTTGTGGATCAAAGGCCAAAATTTTTTTGAACCTCGTACATAATCATGGGACGTAACAGTAGAAATTCCATCCCATTTCATTTTTGGATCAAAAGATCCAATATATTTCAGACAATATAATCGAGTTTTCTTTTTTTTTTTTTTTTTTTTTTACGGAACAAGCATATCATACTGAGTAAATTGTTAGTTTTGGTTTGGCTACATTATATGTAGTTCTCAAAATATAGGGCGTACAAGAAAATGTTTGATTGAATGAAATATATTGAATTTTGTGGATCAGGGACCACAAAATTTTTGAACGGTCCCTAAATCGAGTTTTCATATTTTTTTAACGGAATAAGCATATCATACTGAATAAATTGTTAGTTTTGGTTTGGCTACACTATATGTTGTTCTCAAAGTATGGGGCGTACAAGAAAATGTTTGATTGAATGAAATATATTGAGTTTTGTGGGTCAGGGGTCACAACATTTTTGAACGGTCTCTGAATTTAGTTTTCATATATTTTCTTTTTTTACGGAATAAGCACATCATAATGAGTAAATTGTTAGTTTTGGTTTGGCTACACTATATGTAGTTCTCAAAATATGGGGTGTAGAAGAAAATATTTGATTGAATGAACTATATTGAATTTTGTGGATCAGAGGCCAGAAAACTTTTTGAACGGTCCCTAAATCGAGTTTTGATATTTTCTACGGAATAAGAACATCATACTGAGTTGAATGATAGTTTGGGTTTGGCTACATTATATGTAGTCCTCGAGATATAAGGCCTAGAGCAAAAATTTTGTCTGAAATATATTGGATCTTTTGATCCAAAAATGAAATGGGATGGAATTTCTACTGTTACGTCCCATGATTATGTACGAGGTGACATTCAATTTATAACCGGAATTTTATTTTTTTTTTCAAGCTATATGCTACGTGTTGTTATGTGCAGCTTGGCGTCGTGTCCCATCCTGTAATAAGATAGTCCTGAGTAGAGTGGACGATGGATAATAGCAACAAGCCTCCCAGTGTGGAGCTGGCGGTTCCAGTGGAGCAGCGCTGCATCATCAAGTTCCTACTGAAAGGAGGAGTGAAACCCGCTGAGACCTGCCGAAGATTAAGTGGGCAATATGGCGAAAATCTTCCTCTCAGTTGCAAGTGTACGAGTGATGGAAAATTCAAGGCAGGAAGAGAATCCATTCTCAACGTGGTCCGTACTCCATGCCGAACTACTGCAATCAACGAAACCAACAATCGTCAGATATAGTAGCTCATTCTGAGTAATTGACGCATCAGTTTGAGCGCAATAACAAACATCAGCATGGAAAGTGAGGAAATGATCACCTATGAACACCTTCACTTCCGGTAAATCACAGCGAGATAAGTCGCAAAAATGCTAACATTCTACCAGAAGCAGTGTAAGGAAAACCTCTCGTCTCCGCATCTGCAAAGATTTCAGACAGAAGGCAAGAGCTTCCTCGCAAAAATAATTAGTGATGCGCGCAAGAGTCTTGGTCTTGCAGTTTGTGCAAGAGTCTTACATGCAAGATCAAGAAAAAGACCAAGATCAAGGGTGCAAGACCAAGACCAAGACCAAGACTCTTGCACAGGTACAGATAGTACTGGATTTTTTTTATAGAATGTAAAAAGCGGAAAAATCATTACATCTTTTACCTGAATTTCTTGGCTTCAGTAAAAATGTCGCTGGAGTGAATATGTTAATAATATTTTATGGAATCCGTGCGACTCGATGTGCCCCTGTAGCATATAACTACAGTATGTCGTTTTCTGAATCGGTTATTTGCGTTTTCTGTAGTTATGATAATACTCGTTTACAAGACACACAGGTGTCATTCTAATCAAATCTTGTTGCATACAGAGAAATGTGTCATTGGTGCTGGGTTACAATGCATTCGTGTGTTTTTAAACATTGAGGATTACTTTTCAGGAAATCAGACACTATTATACAGGTGTGTGTTATCTGGAGTAAATTTAAACCTTTCACCTTGGTGCATTTGGTTCCTGGTTCGATCGCAGCTTGCGCCATGTGAGCTTTTGGTGGACAAACACCGTGTGCGTGGGTTTTCTCGGGGTTTTCCCATAACCTCCCACTTTCTTCATTCCACCATTTCATTCATTTCTCTTCATCACGGTCTCCCTTAGTCGCGGTGCGTAATCATGGGACGTTAAACTAGATATTTTACTTCATTTCAAAACATATTAGTGGTGTACTTCTTCCAAATGAAATCTTTGAAATCTTTGAGTTTTACGTCCCACGCTTATGCCGGTTAGGCTAAAGGAGACGGTGATGATGAGTAATGAATGAAAATGGTGGAATGAAGAAAGTGGGAGGAAACGGGAGAACCCCGAGAAAACCCACGCACACGGTGTTCGTCCACCACAAAGTTCACTTGGCGGGGGCTGGGATCGAACCCGGGACCCCTAGCACCAGAGGTGAACGCTCTACCACTGAGCCACCGTGGCCCCGTACTTCTTCCAAAACTATAGAGAAATGTAGTACTTAACATCCGTAATTCCGTACACCATAGGTGCCGATTTCATGGGCATGGCTCCGAGGCTCAAGCATCCGTTGGAAATTTTTAATGTGTGTTCATAAAATTAATATCGAAATAACATTTTCATAACATTGACAAAACTTAGTGCATATAACCGCACGTTTGATTTCACGGGCAGATGCTTATACGTTGAAAAATTGTTTATCAATGTAATTTTTAACCTCCTTAGGTACACAGCACATCTAGAATTGAGCAATATAACATTATACAACAATAAATAATCCATATTCATAAATGAGAGTGATTTTGTACAGCTATTTAAAATTACTTGGAGTTTGTTGCCATTATTTTGTATTTCTAATATAGGTCAAAAGTATTTATGTAAATTGAGTTTAAACAAAAAACATAGACAATCGAGTCATTTTCAATTTTCATTCAAATTATTCTAAAATATTAAGAGGTTTGATTTTAATCATTATTACTTTAATTTTATATCTCTCCTTTTTGGCAAATATTGCTGAACATATCATCATCATCATAGCTATTCTGCCATTATTGGCAGATGACTTGTTGTAACTAAGAAGCTTCGATGTACGCTTGTCCTCAGCTATACTCTTCGTCTTGACGTAGCAATTTTCTGTTTTAATACCTTTCTTCAACTACAGTCTCCTTCGCCCCCTCCCTCTCTTTCCTTCCACCATACTCTCTAACACGTCCCTCATAATACTCCAACCAGTTCCTCTTCCTCCTCTTAATTACATCTAAAATTCTTCTTTTCTCCCCTACTGCTACTATTTCTAACAACTTCTCATTCGTTTTCCGTTCCACCGAGCTAATTCTCTCCTTTTATCTCCATGGCCACGTTTCGAAAGCCTCTATTTTTTCACCGCTTTTGCATAACGTTCATGTTTCAGTCCCATAGAGTACATATTAGAATCTGTAAAACAAAATCTCAATCTTTAATTGGAAGTTTGTTCAATACAAAGATTAGGTAATCGTGGTTGAAAAAAATTTGAACTCTTTAGAATGTAAAAGTAATTTTGAAATTCATGATATTTCAGTAATCTGTGCCGTCTTGATTTACTTTTGTGCGTCTCAGGAGTAGCCTCCCTAGTTTGTGAACCAGTGGAGTATTGAATCTGTTAAAAAATGTTAAAAAAAAAAGATTACGAAACGTTGTGATTTATAAGTAATGAAGCGTGGGCACCCATTGAAAAAATAAAGGTCATCGCCTATGTTGTACACTATTGTCATACATGAAGATAAACTATTAAATTTAGAAACATACATTGTATTTCCGTTAGTATTGGCGCATAGAAGAATTTATAATCCCCTATATCCTGAGTAAAATTTACCTATGAAAAGCATATTATTTCTTAAAAGCAAGACTTGCAAGACTCTTGCAGGAAAGACCAAGACCAGGTGTGCAAGACCAAGACCAAAACGAAGACCACCCGGGTCTTGGTCTTGGTTTTGCATTTGCTCATCACTAAAAATAATCACTTGCTTTGAGAGCTAGGTGCATCATAACACTTCAGAGTCAAAGCACTCCAGCATGGAGTAGAGGAATCCAGACTCGCCGCCTCTGAAAAAATTCAAGGCACAAGCGTCCGCTGGTAAAGTGGTGCTGAAGGTATTCTGGGACAAAGACTGGGTGATGTGCACTGATTTCCTGGCACATTGGGCAACAATCAATGTGGCAACTAGAGCAACCTCCTCCGGACCAAAGTCAAAGAGGCTTTGAGAACAAAACGGCCACAGACGGTGGAGGATGGGGCCATCACCTTGCGCGACAACGCGCGTCCTCATACGGCTACGACAACGGTCACAGCTATCACCAAATTTGGTTGGGAGATCCTAGACCATTCCCCATGGAGTCCCGATCTGTGACCTTGTGGCTTCCACTTTTTTAGTCCCGTCAAAGAGCACTTGGAAGGACAAAAATTCCACTCCGACAAAGTCAAAACGTGTGTACTAAAGTGGCTGAAAGATCGTCCCAAAAAGTTATATGCCGCAGAGATACGGGCACTCCCACACCGACGGGACAAGTGGCTGCGTGTACATGGGCTGTACCTTGTAAAAAGAATAGTAATTAATTCGCATGTTGTTTTCTCTATGTAACAGAAAAAAACAGAAATTACGGTTATAAATTAAACATCCCTCGTATTTAGGCTAAAATAAATGGATTGTTAATGAAAGTGAATCATGGTGGTGGAATGGGAATGTGGGAGGAAACAGATGAACCCTAAGAAAACTCACGGACACGTTTGCACTACAAACTTGCATGAGCCTTGCGCCAGAGAGAAGCGCTCTACCGCTGAGCCACCATTTCCCCCAAGGAGAAAAAGAAGCAACTTTTCAATATCTGGTTATTTCTCACTCACCCTGTAGTTTCTTGATATTATGACGAAACGTATTGTTAGTAGCCATGATCTGTACAATCTTGAGTTGAATTATCTCCAATATCGAGTTTCAACTATCACTGATAAGTAACTGTGTTGAGAACTATGAAATAACGTAATAATGTTTATTTGCATTATCTATAATATCTTTCTATGCATTGACAGTAGAAGTAGGTACAAATCTATGGATACTAAAAGGGGTTATTTGTATTTTTTAGGTTGCCCCGTTCCAAAACATCATCTGTGGGTAATGTGGACTCCAATCCAACACCCTTTCTTGTTTCAAGACTGCCACCTGACTTTGGCCCACCTTCTATCATAAGATATGTTTACTGCATAGAAATAGTAAAAAAGAATTGTAAAGTCAAATGTCAATAAAGATTATGATAAAACTGCACAATCGCTTTATTATGAACTTGAGACATTAACCCAGTTCCTTTCTAGACTCGTCGTGCTTCAGACACTTCAGAAGTTTCTGCAACTTTATCGAGCTAGTACAAATAGGTGACAATCCTCGCTCTCGGAACTTTCAGTCCTGCTCCAGGAGAGAAGGATCACGGATCAGGAAGAGTATGAATCGTTCTCGGTATTTTGTAGTACTTAATGGAAGAAGGAATCCTATAAAGTCAATCTTCAAGTGATATTGCATGTCCCTACTTGATCTTAACATTGTCAGATAGAGACGATATTCTGAAAATGCACTTTTGATTAATTTCATAGGAAATATTTCTTTTTCACATTTGAAGAAAAACTCTGAGTTTATGGTTTTATTAATTTCTTCTGAATTTCACTTTAATGACACTTGAGAAAAACAAAGAAAATAAGAATTTTAAAAATGTAATTTATTTGACATTTAATTAATAATTAATAATAATTGACTATGGTTTGTAAGTATTTAACTATGCAAAAAAAAAAAAATGAAAACGAAGATTTGTAGCACTTACATTAGCGTTAGGAATGCAAACATGAGGCAGGTCACAATTCAGTGTGTCCAGTGTGTTATGACATTTTTAAAATCAATTTTATATACATGGTTTAAATATTTTAAATTCGTTAGCCACAAAAGACTAATAAAATATATACGTACAAAAAGAATATTGGTTTGAGTCATTCAGTAAAATTTAAGGGGGTACTGATTTTTTGGGAGGGGAGAAAAGTAGTAGGAGATTTGAAGTGGGCTGTCATAAACAATGGGGAATGAGCACCCCTGCTGTAGACAAACATACTATGTTTGAGCACCCCATTTCTCCCATTTCTTCATTTCACCTTGTGTTATCGTTACTATAATCCACTCTTCCACAGAGATAATCACAGATTCAATCTTTATACAAAACAGTGGCAGCCCTTTCGCTGATCTAGTGGCTAGCAAGTGTACCTTTAATGCAGGTGATCCCGGGTCCGATTCCCGGTGGAAATGAGCAAAATTAATTTCACGATCATTTATTTTCTTGATCATCCGTCTCCTTTAGCCTAAAGGGAACCGTAGAGTGTTAAAATAAAAATTTAATTTAAGAACAGAGTGCAGGGAAATTCAGTGGATTAGGGAAGAACATCAAATTCTCATATCAAAGGTAGAAACTTATATAAATTTTATTGTTTTTACAGTGACAATTTCGTGTGGCTACAGTTAAAAGAATCGAGAGCCAGAGTGGGCCAACTACATTTTTTAAGAAACCTGCAATTGAACTCCATATTTCTACATAGTGCATGGAATTCTGATTTATCATGTTGAAAGGGATCATTCACAGAGGCACCACACTTCTACAGATTTCAGAGATAATTGAATATTGTAGCAATAAGCTTACAATAATATTTACTATCAGTGGGGACGAATTCTAAATCTCAGCTCTTTATCTGTCTAATGGATCTTTCATTGTTTTCTTTATAATTTATTTTCATCGATATCTTATTTTTCATTCGAATATCTTATTGTTAGTACAAAGAGATCAGTGTCAGCTACATAATTTTAGTATTACATTGATAGAGTATTCAAAAATATTGTTTTTAATTACACTTGTTTAACGTGTGTATTAATTACTTCATATTTCCATTTCATCCTTTTTCTAGAAGGTAAAGCCTTCATAGGTACAGATCTCAGTCTGCATTCCCATTTGCACTAGAATTATTTCCTATATAATTTGTATCATTCTCTTTTTTTGTTTTAATATGATATTTTTATTTACTAAATGTTTAATGATTGTTTAAAGATTGTCTTTTTGTTATTTTGTTTCTGTCAATATTATCAATGAATCATAAAATAAATTACAAAAGATAAATTGATATCTCAAACAGCTATATGTAATTGTTTATATATATATATATTACATTGTTCACATTTTAGGTAATATATAAACGTAATTGTGTATATATATACCGGGTGCACCATTTATAATGTCCCACCTTTATAACAGAGGAACTAAGAGAGTGAGAGAAGCGAAACTTTGCACAAAACAACTACAGGAAGGGGGACATCTATCCATGTATTGGGTAACATCACCAGGTGAACAGTGTTGCCAACCCAATATAAAGTTATGATTTTTTAAATGGAATGACCTAAATTTAATTTCAGAATTCGAATCAGCAATGAAAACAAAGACGAGAGAGATGACACTCGCAGATCAGTGTTGCATACTTTTTGAGAAATATTGTAAAACATGTGTCAAATTTAAACGCCTTTAACACACACAAGGAATGAAGTAGTAACTATTTGTGTACATTAAATGAAATACTGGGAAGAACTCTTTAAAATGACTTCAAGTTTAGAAGGATCAGTTAAACAGTGTTGCCACAACAGAAGAGAGAAAAATTGAGTTTGCAAATAGTGCAATAACTTCGAAAAGGTCCCTAGTACAGTATGGGTTTAAATGCATAGAGGAAATCAGTATGTCATAAGGAGCATTTTCACGTTTATTTGAGATCGATAAGTCAAGTACTTACCAAGATATTCGGTACTCTGTAAAAGCTGAGAATTTTGTGCTGTACAAGATGGTAACGCTGTTTCAAAATTCCCTTTTTTCCCTCTACGTTGGAGAAATATTCAAGTACTAATCTGTGAAACAAGTTATATTCTGTGACATGAAGCAAACTTTAAAATAAGGAAACAGAATATTTTTTCTGTTTCATGAATTTTGTAATGTATATTACGAATAATTGTTTCCTGACCATCATAAACATATATTTCTTTAATTTAATTTCTTCCTGCTGAATATAAGTTAGAAAAGACAATAAAACGTAGATATTAATAGGTGTAAAAATTTGAATTGAAAATACATAGGCTAAGTTCTGTTAAATTGTAGCAAAATTTTTCAAATCATCCAATATTTATACGTACTGTCCAATTTTAAGGGACCTTACACAATTTATTTTGTATTTCATTCACCACGAAATTAACTACAAATAATGTATAAATTGTTTTTTAAGAAGTGAGTTGCATTTATGGTTTCATAGATGCCGATTCCTTTATGAGGACCACACGTTATGAGTAAAAGTACAGCACGTAGAAATATGCCATAAAAGCTATAGTGGAACAAACACCAAACAACCGTTGTTAGGTGGCCAGTAAAAACAAGAAATGTATCTGATCGGTTAAGAAACGGACAACCTGGTGGGTCCATGAACGGTTGGATCCGTAGTGAGTTGACGAGTAAACGAGTAGAGTGTAAAAAAAATCAAATCTGTGCTGGATGGCCTCAGAAAGCAAGGAAGTATTTAACCAAGTCAGGGCTGGGCCAAAGTAGTGGAAAATCAAGGTATCTATAGGGGCCAGGCGCGTTAGCAAAGGTGGGTATGCTTGTAAACAAAATAGTATAACTATATATAACTGTATAACGTCCCACGATTACGCCATTTAGGATAAGGGAGACAATGATTAAGGCAAATGACTGATGTTAGAATAATTAATGGGATGAGAATGTGAGAGAAAGCGAGAGTACCCGACAACCCCATGGACATGATGTTATCCACCGCAAACTTACTGGATCGGAAATCGTATGAGGGACCCCACGCACCAGAGGTAAGTGCTCTACCACCGAGTAACCGTGCCCACGCAGTTTAACTTTAAGAAGGCTTAACCACAGTATTTTCCTATTATAATTCAATCAAAATATTTTGTTTTTTGTACAATGGTTCACAATAATTGAATAGAGAATTATGATATACTGCAAAATGATATGTCTGAAAAGCGATTATTCTCGAAAAAAAATACGTACAAACCTCTGCATGGTGGTCACTAGAAACTATCATTTCATCTATTTGAACTGAACGAAGTTTGAAACTCACATGGATTTTTGTTCGTATGGAGAAGGCATGTTTGCGACAGTGTATATGCGCGTAAAGGAAGACATGGGAGAGAGACAAGCACCATCCTGTGCTACGTGGTCATTATGATGTAACATATTTTGGAGTTCATGATAAGCAAACGTGGAACTGTGTCCGTAGAAAACAAACACGTCACCACGTGAAAGTTAAACCGAAATGCTTATTTTCGCTTTGTATTGACGCAAACCGTTAAGAAATGAGAGGGTGCAGGTATAAGTACGAGAGTCATTTCAAAAGTTTTGCACACAGCCTATGCACCGTTAGAGTCACTTTTAGATGCGTTGTGGGTCAGGGTTTGGGCTTAACGATTGTTTCTGTGTTTTCTGGTTTGCTTAGCTGTGTTGTGAGAAATTCAGTGGTGAACCTGACTGAGGTTCGGTTACACATGATGATAAGCGTTCCTATATCAACATCGAAACTCTATGTGGAAAGAATCCAACTGAAATTTACAATGTTTTGCGGGAGGTTTGTCGAAATAGTGTAGTGGAACATAGCACTGTATATCGGTGCTCAGCTCGTTTCCATAAGGGTCGTGTAAGCACTGCGGACACCCTAAGATGTGAAAGCCCATCAAATGGCAACAGACTACACTCCTGAGATTATTGTGAATGACATTTTAAGAAAGAGTCGACGAAAACATGTAAGAAAATTGCATATGAGCCCAAAATATCTGTCACTTCACTTTACAGAATCATTACTGAGAAGCTGAAAATGAAGATGAAACGGGTTCCGCATGATCTGAGTAAAGAGCAGAAAGCATGTTGCATAAGAATCGCAGAAAAATTGCTTCAACGTTATCAAACAGAAGGAGATAAGTTTTTCCAAACGACTGTTGCAATTGATGAAACCTGAATACGAAAGTTTGAACCAGAACTGAAGTTTCATTCGTCACAATAAAACAGTTAAGGCTCTTCACGCCCGAAGAAATTCCGCTAGCAACAATCAAACGACTACCCACGATGATCTTCGCGTATGATACGAATGGAGAGATGGCTACAATAGAGTGACACAGAGGACGTTTATACCAGGCGTATACTATAAGCTGTTTCTGCAAAATGTTCTGCCGAAAATTATTGAAAGAAATCGCGACATGTTTGCAGCTGGTGTCCTCATTCTGAACGATAATGCAAGGCCGCATACTGCTCTACAAGTAAGGGTGACACTTGACAAATATGGATGGGAAATACTTCCCTTCCCAATATAGTCCTGATTTGAGCCCACCACTTTGAATTGTTTCCCAAATTAAAAGAACCACTCTGTGGGAAACGTTTTGATTCGATTCACGAAGCTTTCAGTGAGGTGACCGAGTGATCAGACACCTCAACAATCAAGGTGCCCTATCCAGAATACAAAATTTGCCAAATGTTGGGAAGCTGTCATAAATAAGTATGGAGATTGTATTGAACGCCTGTAAAGGTATTTTGCACAATAAATTATTAGCTTGCATAACATCTTGCAGTGGGCAGAACTTTCGAAATTACTGTCGTACAATATATTGCAAAAAATTACCGAACAGTTGCTAGGACATAATATTGTACGTAACGGTACATCTAAATACTAAATGCAAACATTAGAAGCTATCGGTACCATAACAAATAACGGGAGACCTTAGGTTGACAAAACCAGAGCACCACACAATATGACATCACTAAATCTGATAGTAAGTTGAGTAGTGTTTGCAACTGATTTGGTGTCAACTTATTAATTTTATACTAGAATAACAGGCCGGTAAAGAAAATATGTTAAAAAATGATTATCTATTAATGAAATAATATACTTAAAGAGATATTTGTATGCTTGTATGAAAACATAGTAGCCTATCTCCACACGCGAAATTTGATGATGTACTTCGCGAAAGATTTGTTGCCAATAAAAATTTGGAATCCACAACATATAATTGACATAAAAATTAATGATAGGCCTACATCATAATAGTATGTGACAGGTCCGTATCCAGAGGGGCGGGCCTCTAAGTTTTTACTGGCTCCCTAAAATTTTCACGGTAGGCTTGCAAGTGAATTATAATATGATGATTAACTATAATACGTTTCGATTGGGACCCTCAAACTTCTATCGGGCTCCCCCTACATTTTTGGGTTGGCTACCGGCTTGGTATGTGATAAGTGACAGGACCATAACTTGAGAAGAGAGGGGGCAACTGCTTCCCCAGGGATGTTCCAAGGGGCCCATTTTAAGACAATTTTTTTACTCCATATACGATATGAACATGAAATTATAAACGAAGCATCGAACAGGTCGACTATATTGTATAAACAAAACAACACACAAAAGGTAAATAAAACAAAAATGAGTCGTGGGCACATTTCAGTAAAACTAAGTCTACTATTAGGGGCCCTAGAAATAATGTTTATTCGTATGGCTTTGATATTTGTCAATATTGTCCCCTTAAGTCATTTCTAATGTATGGAACGAGCCCAGAGGTGTAACTAACGACTCCGTAGAGCCCACAGACTCCGGGGGAACACATAAAGAGTAAGGGAAAGATGGAAATAGGTAGCCCAAGAATTAGAAATACAACTTTTTCTAGGAGTACCAAATACGCTTATTAATGCTTCCCTCCCAAACAAAAATCTAAGTTACGGCGCTGGATAAGTAGATGCAGATATAGAATACATAAGCACAAAAACTGTAATTTTATGATTAAACTAAAGGACTGCGTGTGAAAAAGGACTGTACTACTAATTTTTGAAAATTGTATAACGTTTACTGTATGTAGAAAACGATGGTGCTGTCTCATTTTATGAGTTTGAATTTGCAAAATTTACGAAAGAAGTATGTAATATATTTCTCGCGTTCTCTAGGATTACGGGGGACCAAAACTTAGTAAAAAACAATGTTTATAGGTAGAATGAGTTCAAGTTACGGAAAGATAATTAATATTGATTGTGAACTGAGTAGACTGGAAATGCCGTGTGCGGAATGGAAAATTTTGTAATTACTATTTGCTATTAATTATAATGGACGAATACAATGTGCATTACGGCGCTCTAACCTGACTTCGCTTGCTAGCGCTCGCTCGTCAATACTGATTTATTTATTTATAGATACAAGTCATGGCCATTACCGGCATCTATGGCCTTAAGCACGTCACGTTAGAGGGATGACACCTTCGGCGAGCACACAATCACGGTACAGGGAGGAATATAAGGAATGGGTAAGGAAATTAGCGGCCTGGGGCCTGTAAATTAGATACCATCACGGCATTTACCTGGTGTGAATGAGGAAATCTCAGGAAAAACCTCATTTAGGATAGCTGGCCTGAAAAAAGCTGTTACACCTTTTCGATCGACTGACCCTGCAAGAAATCGAGCCCAGGATCAAAGGCGAGAGCATTAGCGACTATTCAAGCTCATCAATACTGTCTGAAACTCTTTAGTTAGTGGTATGTTTAGCTTAAAAAGGTAGATTAACCTCACAAATATTTAAGAAAACAGCAATGATTTTCAACAAAAAATGCTTTCTCTCCGTAATCCGACATATGGCTAGTTTTCAAAACACACACTGAGAAAAAAAATGTAGGTAGCGTACTTAAAAAGTAGGTTACATGCGTAATTCCTGTAGTGTTTGGATTTAACGTACAACAGACGTATAACTGAAAACGCATATTTTATAATACTTTCCGTATAAGTGTTCCATCTATACCTAGTTTCCGTATGAAACAATATAGTCGGTCAGGATCTCACATACAAATGGACGTATATAACATATAGCTGAAGAATGTAACAGGTATATGCATGCGATATACGGAAAACTGTTGCGTGTCAGACATCCTGCAATGGCATGATGTAACATCTAAGGACAGTGCGTATGTAGCATATGGATAACGTATGCTTCATACTGATTTTTGTAATAAGCAAGAGGATTTCGTATATATGTACAATATACCGCTGTCCGGATAACGGATTTTTCTCAGTGTGCAGTTCATAAGAATGCAATTATGTGGGTACTGAACCTATGGGTTCAGTATTTCTTGATAAATCCATTAAATGTTGTGCATGTAACCCCACAACATAACACAGATATAGGTGGGATTTCATGTTACTTAATGATCTTCCTATTTTAAGGCAGAAGAAATGCGAAAATTGTTGATAAGTGATTCGACTACTTTGATTTTGCGAATAGTTGGTATTATGTGCGACGTTGTCCATGCGGGGTCTAGGGTATGGTCGACGTCGATAAGCTAATAAAACGAAATACTTCAAAACTTGAGCCAGTGGGTGCGTAAACGTAAACCTGTGTAGCTTAGGTACAGGCTGCATAATTACTTTATTACATCAGTGTTAATGTGCATCCTTAAATTGGGATAGTGTAGTTTCCGCAGTTCAGGTCAAGAATACGTGGACAAATTCATATTACTTTGAAACTCACATATCTTGACGAAAATAGCGGCATCACGCCTTCTAGACTCTACATGTGTTGACGTTTGCCAGTAATCCACCAGGAATAGGTAGGTCTCAAATTCAGAAACGCTACAAGAGATACTCGTAATTGTTCAAAAAATACATTTAAAAAAATTACATTTATGGGTGCACACTTAGTAGTAGTAATAATAGTAATGATAGTATAGTAGTAGTAAGGTAGTAGTAGTAGGATAGTAGTTTAGTAGTAGCCAGGCCGAAAGCAAAGGGACTAGGGGGGGCAGGCCTCGCTAAACATTTTGTTGCCCCTCTAGACTTCAATACAAAATTTTATTATTAATACAAAGAACATAATTTAGATATTTATAAGATCATTTTTAATGACTTGGCCCCCCTAACATATTCACGGCCCCCTAAACCTTTGTACCTGGTTTCGGGCCTAATAGTATAGTAATAGGCTAGTAGCAGTAGTAGTATAGCAAGGCAGTAGTGGTAGTAGTTGAGTACTAGTAGTAATAATAATATACTAGTAGTAGTAGAAGAGTAACAGTAGTTCGGGCTAGATTACGGTAGGTTCAGGCAGCGAAATAGTCATATGTCAAGTTCCCTTTGCATTAGTTTGCAGCCCTGCAATAATGCCTCTTATGGGGAGTTTCATAGAAATGAAAGCAACATCTTATTTCTTGTTCATAGATGACTTACATGTTCTGCGCCTTAATTCCTTAAACATTTGTCTTTCGTTCTGAATAAACACCTTTTACTTGTAAATTGTAATTGAAAAAATATCCACATATTCTTAATCCCGTTTCTGCCACTTCAAAACACTTATTAAACCTACGAGTTCATTTGGTGCTAAAAGAAATTGATATATCATGAATGTCAGTACACTTACAAAATAGAATATAACTGAGGAAACCTGAAATTTCAATCTTGATACATGTATTAGTGCGCAGCACGAAATGAGATTTAAAAAATTCCGGCGTTCTTCCCGCCTTTGATAGGACAAGTGCAATTATTTACGCATTATTCAGTGCATTATTTTTGTATAATCTTGTTCGTTTGCTGAATATAAAATGCAACTCACACAACAGCTGTAACAATATAATGACTTTTTTATTGTCCACCAGCACACGAACAATTTCCAGGTATGTCTTAAATTATAATCCACCTTGGCATATTATCTCAGCCGTAATGCTGTCAACAGAGCTGCCTTGCTTATGGATACACTGCGCATGAACTGCTCCAGGTTAGTGACGTCATGTGCTGTTGCTCTGGTTATGTCAACATAAGAACTTCCAACAAATAACAGTCTATGTGCCACGTTAAATAACAGTATATGAGACCAATTTCGTAATAATGTTCGCAAAATTTGCGAATCGCAGACGAACGCAAATAATGCAGTAAATAATTATAATTGCATACCGATAATAGCAAAAAAGCCATACTTTACATTTCGTTAACAAATCCACTGCAAAATGAAGCCGTATAAAACATTTTAAAACATTCATTAATTACGACCTAGCAGTTGTGTATGTAAGCGAAAATTTGAACCTATGAATTTTGTGATATAAATGCACAATTCACAAATTTTTACGTTTGCTGCAGTATCATAGAAGGAGTTTAATAAATGCATACTAAACTAAGTTAACTAAAGCCAACCTAGTATCCTGACTCATATTTTATATTCAAGGACAAAAAGAAAAAAAAACACCTAAGTAAAATTTTAGTGACCCCATCAGCACTATATTACAAAAGTTAAACATATCACGCATTGTTGTGCGTGAGCTAGTATATTGTAATGATTTTGGTAGAGTCAATAATGGACCGAGATTTTTATCCCTTCACCAATTTATTATAAAACAAAACGTCTTTGATTACAAAGAGAATAATGCTGATTCCTCGTTAATGTCCAAGTAGAGGAGTATAGGTGTTTTGCACGGTGCCCCTCCTCTCAAGGCAGTCTCTAAGGCACCTGCCGGTTCGGTGAGTTTGGAAGGGTAGCCCTTTAGGCGGTGTAGGTGATTTGATCAGTTGGACGACTGATGCTGGGTCCCTCGGTGTTCCTCCTTTTATTTGTCCTCCTCGGGTCCTTCCGTGAGGTCCGTCTGCTATCGGCGTTTCTCGATGTTCCTCTGCGTTGGCTTGCTATCTGCTATGTTGTTTATAAATAATAGCACGTGTTGAGTTAACACGTGCGTCTGTTGTGATGTGGGGATCCTTGCAATATAGTACATTACACCAGTCTTACTACTTGCTACTACTTGTATTTTGGTCAATTTATTTACCTTTGAATTTATAGTAAATATGGTGCTTTTTTTTACTTTTGACGCACCGAATTTTGAAAGATTTGCTGGTAAAATTCCGTACTTCGCATGAAAAGACATAAAGTACAATTTTCTGCAAGCGATAGAGTTAAATACAAAGTAATACACCTGTATTTTATGTTTACAAGTGTTACTATAGTTCGCGTCCCTCGTAATGGCGTGTCGCATTAACTAACAAGATCACAGTGCATTGTTACTATACCTTCAGGAAGAGACCTAATCATTCATAATTTTCCACAAAAACGAACAAAATTAATTACGAATGATTTGATTCCTCCCTGAAGATTTAGTAACAGCGCACTGTGAGTTTATTGGTTGATGCCACACGCCAATTCGGGTGACGCGGAGTATAGTGTAAAATCCTTACGAGTACATTACTGCAGATAAAATAAGTGAGTGCATGTAAATAATGGTTGTATCAGAAACTATTTTCCACCGGTGCTGTATTTGTGCACAGTGTACGAAAGTATTTTATGTTTACAAGTGGAACGCTACAAGTATGAAACCGTGACAAGTATTATTGAAGTCATATCATTACCAAAATCCACTCATTTCACTATCCTTATTTTTGAATATACCAACCTTCGCTGACGCACCTGCTCCCTTCGCACGCACCCCCTCTCTAGAGATCATGCCCTTCAGTTTTGCCCTGCCATGACTCAGTTAGATAGCATTCGTGCTTTTTAGTGGCCTACTGGCACAGGTTGTTTCTTGTTTTTTTGCATTGCAGTTTTTATGCATACATCCGGACGCCGTATTTACACGCAAATCCTATAAGAATTTTAATTTTTGAACAATTGATTATGATGATTCCCTTGAAATTTAACTATTCAATTTGACATTTTTCCATGTCGGCCAGTGCAAATCATTTAGTAAACAATAAGAAGGAATTTGTGAAAGAATTGTAATTTTTGAACAATTATTTCGAGTTGTGCTGCAAAAGTAAAGCTGCACGAGAAAAATTCCTAAAAATGTACTTAAAACATTATGTCGAGCTTTACATGAAAGGCAGTAGCCCGTTTCAAACTTATTCGATGATTTGTAACTATACATTCAATAAATGAGCTGACAAATACAAAAGATAATGTGCAGTTTTACAAGTTGGCGGCAAGTAAAAATTTAAAAAAATACACGAATTTTATGGTACATATAATTATTTCCAGAAAAACTGCCTATTTCATTGGTGCATATAGGATACAACTCATACAGTTAACCTTTGTAGAGATTTATAATATGATAGCAAAATAATAATAAATAACAAAAATACTCAGTTAGGGCCATTGACTTTAAAATTTTAAGTTCCTAAGTGAGAGTTCATTTGTACAAAGTATACCAGAAAGAAATTTGTTTCGTGACCTGATGGGTAATGCCAGAGACTGGGGGAACTATTCCGATATGGATCGCGTCAACGCAAAGAAATATTTAACATTTTGTTAGTGATCATCGGCATGGCAGTTATAATGACTTCTTGCATTTCTTGTATGATCAATTTCTTAAACATAGCTTCCGAATGATCCCCTTAGACGTGCAAACGAAGAAAGTGAGTAGTTGTCTTGAGTTGTCTTGATTACACCACTTGGCTACACTCACCAGGTACAATACAGTAGGTAAGGGGAACAAATCTAAAGAAAATGGTAATTGAAGTAATTAGTTTTTCTAATTGAAGTCGTGAAAGAGTATGACGTGGGTAATTGAAATCACGAAGGGGTATGACGTATGTAATTGAAATCATGAAAGAGTATGACGTGTGTAATTGAAATTATGATTGCGTACGGTGTATGTAATTGAAGTAATTAGTTTTTGTAATTGAAGTTGTGAAAAGAGTATGACTTATGTAATTGAAGTGATAACGCGTGGCAGATGGTGCCGCTGGCGCCATTACTGTCTGACCGTAATGCGAGTTTCCTTTATACTTTTGCCGCCCGTCTACTTTGTATATTACCGACTGCCGCGTTGTATTGAATGTTAGCTTTTTGCAGGCGCCATTATTGTTGGGAGTTTTTTGCCCGCCCGCTTTGTATATAATGCCGCTCGGTAGCTACGGACGCTAATGGTATTTTCCTTTTATAGATAGCGGCACAGTTTGTATGCTGCCCGATACTTTAAGTAAGAAGAGAAAGTTTACATACCATTGATGACACGCCCGCTATTTTGCTGGATATTTCCTGGTTGTTTGCTGTAGCAGTTGTATATAATTTATGGCCATATTGCAGTGTTGTCTGTAATGAGAATAATTACAGTGATTTTTTTTTTACCCTAAATAGGTAAATTTTCCTTTCTTTAGGGATTTTTTTGTAGTGTTGCAGCGAAAAAGGGTAACTAGATTTTCGATAATTTGTATGTAAGCTATTGAGTGTTTCCTTTTATGTACAGTGATTAGACTACGTATAGTTACCTATAATATACTTTTTACGTAATGAGACCAAACCCTAATTATGAATTATACTTTTACTTTCTATTAGATTAATTATGAATTTACCTTGTACTTTCTTATTTATATAATTGAAAATGGTTAATATTAATTAACCTATAATACTTACCATATGTATATACTTACGTATGAAGAATTGAGCTTTGCCACTTGTGGTTTTTGATGGACGGATTTGGTTTTTCAATATGGCGGCGTTGCGTGATCGTTGAATAGAGGTCTCTCCATAGTAGGAGTGTGAATGCGAATACGCGCGTTTTGCTTGCATTTCCGTATAGATTGATGCTAATTAAATTTGTGACGAATTTGGATGCGCGAAGTTGCATAGTTTATTACATTACTACAATATATGTTTAATTTATATTAAATATTGTTTTATCGTGTGTTTAATTATTATAAAATTGAAATAATAATAATAGATAACGATACGTTTTGATAAAGAAACCGGAACCCCACAGTACTACGATATGTACAACTGTGCTGCCATCTATTGGCAATAATTACAACTCCATTTAACAGGCACGTTATATGGGAGACTGATACAGAATGAAGGGGGAGACTTAAGGTGAATTACATGAGATTTAGATGTACAAGGAAGAGAACAGAATAAAATAAATAGAGAAAATATTATTGTTTATTGAATTGAAGCAACATTTAAGCGTAATATAGTAGTTTGCAATGAGGTTATTAAATTAGGTTTAACTGGATATGTATGCACTCTGTAGGGTTGTTTATTATTTATTTAGGATTTTTATTTAATAATATGGTTTGTAGAAGTATATTGAATTGCTATAAAATAGAACAAACTTATATTTTATTTGTATAGATGCACCTATGTTTATACAAGGGTGCAGTTTTAGTATTGGTTTGCGTTAGCGTATTTGATTGTGCGGAATGGCACATGATGGATTTGGAGCGGGCGGAGTATTACAACATTGTATCTGTTGGAGGATTTTGGTACTACGGTTTTGCATTGATGAATATATATGTCGCATGGATTGACGAAATGCTGAAGATTGTTTTTATGCTAATTGGCACTACGATTTCCATTTGAAAGAATTAGATAAATAATAGCTTGAAAATAATTTAAAATGGATTACGGTATGAAGCATAATATTTAAGTATATTGTATTTGCGATGATTGAGAACCGGAAAATATATATGTAATTGCTACTATGGAATTAACAAGTACCAGAGATAAATACATTAGCTACCATTTATTGTGTGCTGGATTATAAGAATATAATACTTATAATGTTTGGTTTAAGTGCTGAGAAGTGTTATATGCTGATTGATTTTTTCGTGGGGAATTGATTTAATTTGAAGCAACAACAAATACATTTGACAAATATTTGATGTATTTGCAAGCATTGAAATGGGTATAAAATGATTTATGTATGTAAAAATATTTATTTTTGTAAAATAGAATTGTTATATATGAATGTAGGCCCCATAGCGTCTTATTACAGACCCTGCGATTTTTTAGAAAAAATTAACGATTACACAAAGACGTTACGGAATTCATGCTTTATGTTACATATGGAAACACGACAAGGACTATTTGATAAATTTTGCTATTTAGGAAATAATATTTTACAGAAGAAGGTGTTTTGGATATATTCTACAAGAGAAACAACCAATGTGCTGTAATTGTATGACAGAATAGGACAATATGAGTACCAGTTTGAATATTATGTGCATTTAATTGGTATGGAATTAGTTGCAGTTTTTTTATTGAACCTAGGGTGATAATATAGAGCTAAAAATCTTACAGGTATGGTTACGTGTTTTATTAGGATATATTTTTATAACTGTGCGTGTACTATACTTGTTTATTACAAAATTTGATACATTTTACTGAATTAAAATCGTGCCGCATTTTTAGCAGGTATAAGGTTTTTCACCATGGTGTTGATTAAGATAATGGAAAGCTTGCATTTTTTGTATTTTTGGAATAATATTGTATACAAGAAGATGCTATTGGATATATTGTACAAGGAAAACAAATATTGTGCTGTAATTGTATGACAAAATAGGACAATGTGCGTACCACTTTGAATATTATGCGCATTTAAATGGTATGGAATTAGTTGCAGTAATTTTTATTGAACTTAGGTGATAATATAGAGCTAAAATCTTACAGGTAAGGTTTGGGCGTTTTACTAGGATATATTTTTTATAACTGTGCATATACTATACTTGTTTATTACAGAACTACGATACATTTTACTGAATTAAAATTGTGCCGCATTTTCATCAGGTATAAGGTTTCTTACCATGGTGCTGATTAAGATAATGGAAAGTTTGTATTTTTTCGTATTTTTTGGAATAATATTGTATACAAGAAGATGCTATGGGATATATTCTACAAGGAAAACAAATAATGTGCTGTAATTGTATGACAGAATAGGACAATATGCGTACTAGTTTGAATATTATGTGCATTTAAGCGGTATGGATTTAGTTGCAGTATTTTTATTGAACCTAGGGTGATAATATAGAGCTAAAATCTTACAGGTATGGTCGCGTGTCTTATTAGGATATATTTTTATAACTGTGCGTGTACTATACTTGTTTATTACAAAATTTGATACATTTTACTGAATTAAAATCGTGCCGCATTTTTAGCAGGTATAAGGTTTCTTACCATGGTGTTGATTAAGATAATGGAAAGATTTTATTTTTTCGTATTTTTTGGTATAATATTGTATACAAGAAGATGCTATTGGATATATCGTACAAGGAAAACAAATAATGTGGTATAATTGTATGACAGAATACGACAATGTGTGTACCACTTTGAATATTATGTGCATTTAAGAGGTATGGAATTAGTTGCAGTAATTTTTATTGAGCTTAGGGTAATAATATAATATAGAGCTAAAATTTTACAGGTAAGGTTTGTATGGGTTATTAGGATATATTTTTTATGGTTGTACATGTACTATACTTGATTATTACAAATCTTCGATACATTTTACTGTATTAAAAAATTGTGCCGCATTTTGGCAGATATAAGGTTTTTTTACCATTTGTACGGTTTAAAGAAGAGAATACATAGAGACTTTAGTATTTATAATTTCTGTAATATGTTACTATATATTAATTATAGATATTACGTATGTATGAAGTGTAATGATGAAGAGGTCTACAACGAAATAATATCAGGATTAGAACTTGTTGAACTGGTGAATAGAAAATGGTCAGATATATCTATGTATATATTACATGTATTATACTTATTTGGAAACACATACCGAATTGATTTAAATAATCCTGGCGCGTGTATTACAACGTGAAAGTATATAAGATTTACATCTTTTTATTAGGATATATGTGTACATATTTTAGTTTAATAATAATAATACAAACTGAATTATTTTTATTTTTTATATGTCAAAGAGAAGAACCTTACACATGCTTTAGTTGTGGAAAAACCGAAATGCACGATCGTAGGAAGACTTGCATCAGTATTTTGATTGGATTTACACAATATAGATTTTAATGTTGGACATACTTGGAGATACTTAAAATATGAGATCTATGAGAACGTACCGCGAAAAAATATTGTAGACAGAACTATTTTTTTTTACTTATTTAAAATTGCTGTATACTTACAAGAGAGAATTTCTGATACTATTTTTTATTTTGCTTATGAATTACTAGATATAATATTTTAATTATTTGTGGTGAAACGATAGTAATAACGATTTTTTATGTAAATATGTGGAGCTATTTATTGTACAATATGAAATACATGGTTTGCAATATAGATACAATGCTTATTTTACTTACTTACAGAGAATATACATATGTATTTGGTTATAGTATTATGTTTATATAGAAATACTTTACACTAGAAATAAGCATTTAATTGAACCACCACATTTTTTTTATTTGGATTTAAATGAACATCGAATGTCTATATAGGTGTACAGAATGTAAGAATTTCGCATTGATTTTTTTTACAGACATTTGGTTTTAGCCATATTATTTTATATAAAAACTATGAGTTACTCATTATTTCTATTATATATTAAACTAAACTAAATTAACGGATATATATAATTACGGATTACAATTATGATATGAGAATTTGCGAAATTTATAAGATTTCGATAATAGCTGAAAATATTACAACTACTGGTGACAGTATTTTGTTTAATACACAACTATATATAGTGTACATGTAGTTGGCACACAATAACTGTAATATCTATGGATAATGGATATTTATAATGATATGATATAACTCTGGATATTTACAATGATATGATTTAGGCGATATTTTTTATTAACAACTATCAAATAATTGTTTAGATTTCAAAGCATCACATATTTTAGGTACATATATTTATGAAACTATAATTATGCCTTTAATTTGACTAGTAATATAATGAAGAAACCTTGAAATTATTTGAAGATGTCTATTAAACTAATATAACTTATTATATATAGAAATTTTATTTACTCAAAGTTTTATTTGATTAGACATATTGAAGATTTAATACTGACGTGTTACTTGGGTAACATTGCTCATTATTTGAAACCACATTTAACATTAATAACTATGAACATGATGCAAACATTGATTTTTACTGTGAAATTGTGTATATATATTATTTTCTGGGAGGCCTATTACAGTACAACAGGTGATTTTACAATAGTTATTATTTTATGAACAGACTAACCCCTATTTATACATTTTTTGTTTTGTTAATATTACCTAAGCACTTTGACTTGTAAATACTTTGAGTACTGCCATGGGTTGTTTTTTGACACTTATACCTAGTTATGAGATATTGATAGCCAGTACCCACTACTGTTTGCATTATATTTTAGTTTACTAAGTAGGGTAAATTTTGGAATCACATTAATTTGATTATGGTAGGTACTGGAGAGTTTTCCTGAATGATGTTATGAACCTTTGAGGCTTTATACCACATAGAATTGACTAGTTAAACTTATTTTACCCACATTTTACATAAAAAAATGTATTGAGATATATTTTACCAACATACAATAAACAGAACTAATGAAGCTTGATTATGACTACGAACAAATACCCTTTAGTAATATGACAGTGTATTTCAGTACTTTTTGGTAAGGGTATTAAGTAAGAAATTAGACACAATAGCTCCTAATTGAAGAATGGAACACATGTTTGAATAGCGTCTTGCAGCGCAAGACATACTTCGGATACATTGTTTCAATAGTATATATCATGGTGGTACAGAACATATTATGGATACACTGTTTAAACAAATTATACCTTGGGTGGTACATGACATATTATGGATACACTGTTTAAGCAAATTATAGCGTTTGCAGCACAGAGCGTATTATTGATTTGATGTTTTATTATATTGCATATACTTGTTGATACTTTTATTATATAGCCATGTTACAAACTAAAAACAACCAATTTTGTGCAACATGATATAGGGAAAGTATACTTAGTTAGACAAGAGATGCATTTAGACAGTACATGAATTTACTTTATATAGGAAATTGGGAACTGCCATGGTTGGTGGATATGGATATAGACTTATGACTCATTTTAGTAATAAAGATTTGTTATATTTAATGTTGAATATAGTATTTGGTAGTACAGATGCATATATTGCTAAAGCACACAGAACTTTTTTTATTGAATATATATATATATATATATATATATATATATATATATATATATAGTTTGATCATATTTTAATTATTAAACTTTATATTTACAACAGAGAATGCATTACAGAATGTGCGATAGATATATGAACACAACTTTAATTTATTATGATTAACAATAGTTTAAATTTATTTATTTTGGTTGCATGAAATTAACATTAACAAATTTTTTATCGACAAACCTATATAGATGTACCTTTGAAAAATTAATTTCGTTTATTTATATAGGGAAATTTTATATATTTATGACTATTTGAAAAGTTTGATACTATACAGAGCAGAATAATTGATTATTGTAGGACAGTTATTGTTTGATATTTGAATAGTATACCAGCACAGAAGGAATAAATCACTTTTACAAAAATATTTACTTACAGATAGCTTCGTCAAGAATTAAAGATTGAATTTAATGTATCAGTACTAGAGTTGATCAATTAATAAAATTATTGAGTTTAGCGTTACAGGAACATGTTTAGGCGAAACGGAGGTGAATGATGATGGAATAAGTGTTGAAATGAAAAAAATAAATAATCATAATATTGTCAGCTTCAAATTAACTTCGGAACTAACATTGAATTAGGGACCACATATGCAGCCGAATCGAGTGCTTACCAGCCAATTATAAGTAAGAATAGAGAGTTCCAACTGCTGAAAAGAATTCAGTGAGAAACTAGTGATAATAGTATTTATCATTTTTATTTGGATGGATATAAACTACACTGACGGTAATTTTAGATATTTCCCTCAAGATTTTGTTATTGTAATCAAAATGTTTTGACTATGGTGCATTTTTGACGATACAGATTGTTTAAATATTATGAAAATAAGAAACTTTATGAAATACTACTAAACACAAAATGCAGTAGTATTAGTACAACCAGTGTTACTATTTACGGAATGTCATATTGCGAATATGTATACATGGAACCAGACATTGGAGAGAACACAGTAAGCTTGTACCATAACATGTACTTTGAACATTTTTTTTGACAAACAAGCATTATTTTTTATACATTGTTTTTTCCTAGAAAAATCCAAGAACATAGCTTCCTGGCAATGGTAAAGTTTTCATTTAGATACTGCTAAGTCATTTTATAAACTCTGTTGACGGCATAATTTCCTTGGTTACTACCCATTAACTCTAACTTGTGAAAGAACTAATTGAACTGTCATTGAATGAAGTATAATTTCAATAACATAGGACATTTTAATAACTCAGCGTTTTGTATTATGATATTTGAACACTTTGTAGTTACCAGCATGCCTGTTCCCTGAAAACCTTTATTATACGTTTGAAGATTAGGTATGTGACGCATACAGTCTGAACTACTTTTGCAGGAAACAAGATATTGCAAATTCCTTTAGATCGGTGTCTTATGAAGTGTCATTCTTTAACAGGAACTTTTCATGGAAGATACACATGTCTATAAATATGACATATTTATACTATTTTATGACATCACAATTGTTTTACAATTTATCATTTCATTGATACTGTATATGATGGAAACCTTATGTGTTTTCACTTATTAATGTGATATTGAACAGAATCAGTCATTTATAATTACTATTACTAAATTTATTAGGCAGTGTAATTGTATAGCGGAAACTTATCCACTTTATATGATAGACTGAGCTGTGGAACTAATTATAATAATTGCACTTTAAACTTAGAATGATTACGGTAGTATGATTATTATTTTAGACATATATAATAGCCATTGAATTTATAGAAAGGTTTGTGGTTATAGCTTATTGAGGATGACAACATTGCCACAATTACGAATTAATATATCAAGGATATTTAAACATCTTCATAAGTATAACAAGATTTATTAGTTTTACGATTATTAGCTGTGCACATTACTTGAATATTTATTCTTATTATACTTACCAGTATTGTATTACATATGCTTGAGTACTTTTATAATCATTTAAAACGTTTTACTAGAATAACAACAGGTAAAATTGTATTTTGTTTGAAACAGTTATGATATTTGCTGCGATTGTTGGAAATGGTATGCCATATGTTTGCTTGCATTGACACAAATCATAAGGGTTAATACTAAAGAGATTATAATTATGTTAGATAACTCAGGCGTTTAGTTGAAATGAAGACAAAGATTGACATAGTAGGAAACATTATATAACAATTACCAGATTGAAGTAGTTTATTTATATATTTAAAGATTGGGTAATATAACATTTATAAACATATTATTTAGATTTGTGTGGGGGGAGGCATTACACCTAATTATTGTTAGCTACTAAGTTTGCGATTGGTACTTTGATACATTTTGACAGTTAAACTTAGGACTTGACATCACGAAAGATATAGTAGAGAATTTTATTATTGATAGATGCAGCACATTATAATTAACAATAAACATTGATATTTTATGAAATATGGAAAGTTAATTGACATGCTAATGTGTTTGGGTTATAATAAGAATTATTTGATTTATAATACTACAGAACAATATATGATTGATATATTAGTGTTATTCATTTTGCAATAGATATAACATATCATAGCTAGTATCAATAACTATATTATTTGAAATATGACAAGTACACATTATAATTACTAATTTAACTTCTATAATAAGATATGGTTTATGAATTCTTACAGATTAATATTTGATTACTACAGTACAATTATGTATTAACATTAATTATGAAGCATCACAACAAATGACAAATATTATCATATTCGAATTTTTAATTGTATGATTGGCAGATTGAAATGTTTAGCTACATAAAAGTTATTTGTATTACATATTAAATAAGAAGTAAAAAAAATATTATACAAACTTAACACAAAAAATGTAAAAACTGAAAATGAAAAAGTGCAAACTAAAATTAAAACTGCAACTTGAAAACAAAAAAAATGTAGAACTGAAATAAAAATGCAGAAACCAAATTTAAAGTACAAGTAAAAAAAACAAAAAAAGTGTAAAGTGAAAATGAAAAAGTGCAGAAGTAAAATTAAAAAAGTGCAACTTGAAACCAAAAAATGTAAAACTGAAAATGAAAAGTGCAGAACTAGAATTAAAAAAGTGCAACTTGAAACAAAGAAAAATGTAAAATTGATAATGAAAAAACACAAACTAAAATTTAAAGTGCAACTGGAAATACAAAAAATGTAAACTGAAAATGAAAAAACACAAACTAAAATTAAAAGTGCAACTTGAAAACAAAAAAAACGTCAATTTGAAAATGAAAAACTGCAAACGAATATTTAAAAGTGCAGCGTGAAACAAAAAAAAACAAAAAAAAACAAAAAATGTAAAACTGAAACTGAAAAAAGCAAACTAAAATTACAAGTGCAACTTGAAAAAACAAAAATGTAGAATTGAAAATAAAAAAATGCAGAAATAAATTAAAACTTTGAAAATCAAAAATGTAAAATCGAAAATAAAAAATTGAAACAATATTCAAAATGCACGTCTTGCAATATTGAATAATGATTCAATTTTTATTTTCGATTTTACATTTTTGATTTTCAAAGTTTTAATTTATTTCTGCATTTTTTTTATTTTCAATTCTACATTTTTGTTTTTTCAAGTTGCACTTGTAATTTTAGTTTGCTTTTTTCAGTTTCAGTTTTACATTTTTTTGTTTTTTTTTTGTTTTTTTTTTTTTGTTTGTTTCACGCTGCACTTTTAAATATTCGTTTGCAGTTTTTCATTTTCAAATTGACGTTTTTTTTTGTTTTCAAGTTGCACTTTTAATTTTAGTTTGTGTTTTTTCATTTTCAGTTTACATTTTTTGTATTTCCAGTTGCACTTTAAATTTTAGTTTGTGTTTTTTCATTATCAATTTTACATTTTTCTTTGTTTCAAGTTGCACTTTTTTAATTCTAGTTCTGCACTTTTCATTTTCAGTTTTACATTTTTTGGTTTCAAGTTGCACTTTTTTAATTTTACTTCTGCACTTTTTCATTTTCACTTTACACTTTTTTTGTTTTTTTTACTTGTACTTTAAATTTGGTTTCTGCATTTTTATTTCAGTTCTACATTTTTTTTGTTTTCAAGTTGCAGTTTTAATTTTAGTTTGCACTTTTTCATTTTCAGTTTTTACATTTTTTGTGTTAAGTTTGTATAATATTTTTTTTACTTCTTATTTAATATGTAATACAAATAACTTTTATGTAGCTAAACATTTCAATCTGCCAATCATACAATTAAAAATTCGAATATGATAATATTTGTCATTTGTTGTGATGCTTCATAATTAATGTTAATACATAATTGTACTGTAGTAATCAAATATTAATCTGTAAGAATTCATAAACCATATCTTATTATAGAAGTTAAATTAGTAATTATAATGTGTACTTGTCATATTTCAAATAATATAGTTATTGATACTAGCTATGATATGTTATATCTATTGCAAAATGAATAACACTAATATATCAATCATATATTGTTCTGTAGTATTATAAATCAAATAATTCTTATTATAACCCAAACACATTAGCATGTCAATTAACTTTCCATATTTCATAAAATATCAATGTTTATTGTTAATTATAATGTGCTGCATCTATCAATAATAAAATTCTCTACTATATCTTTCGTGATGTCAAGTCCTAAGTTTAACTGTCAAAATGTATCAAAGTACCAATCGCAAACTTAGTAGCTAACAATAATTAGGTGTAATGCCTCCCCCCACACAAATCTAAATAATATGTTTATAAATGTTATATTACCCAATCTTTAAATATATAAATAAACTACTTCAATCTGGTAATTGTTATATAATGTTTCCTACTATGTCAATCTTTGTCTTCATTTCAACTAAACGCCTGAGTTATCTAACATAATTATAATCTCTTTAGTATTAACCCTTATGATTTGTGTCAATGCAAGCAAACATATGGCATACCATTTCCAACAATCGCAGCAAATATCATAACTGTTTCAAACAAAATACAATTTTACCTGTTGTTATTCTAGTAAAACGTTTTAAATGATTATAAAAGTACTCAAGCATATGTAATACAATACTGGTAAGTATAATAAGAATAAATATTCAAGTAATGTGCACAGCTAATAATCGTAAAACTAATAAATCTTGTTATACTTATGAAGATGTTTAAATATCCTTGATATATTAATTCGTAATTGTGGCAATGTTGTCATCCTCAATAAGCTATAACCACAAACCTTTCTATAAATTCAATGGCTATTATATATGTCTAAAATAATAATCATACTACCGTAATCATTCTAAGTTTAAAGTGCAATTATTATAATTAGTTCCACAGCTCAGTCTATCATATAAAGTGGATAAGTTTCCGCTATACAATTACACTGCCTAATAAATTTAGTAATAGTAATTATAAATGACTGATTCTGTTCAATATCACATTAATAAGTGAAAACACATAAGGTTTCCATCATATACAGTATCAATGAAATGATAAATTGTAAAACAATTGTGATGTCATAAAATAGTATAAATATGTCATATTTATAGACATGTGTATCTTCCATGAAAAGTTCCTGTTAAAGAATGACACTTCATAAGACACCGATCTAAAGGAATTTGCAATATCTTGTTTCCTGCAAAAGTAGTTCAGACTGTATGCGTCACATACCTAATCTTCAAACGTATAATAAAGGTTTTCAGGGAACAGGCATGCTGGTAACTACAAAGTGTTCAAATATCATAATACAAAACGCTGAGTTATTAAAATGTCCTATGTTATTGAAATTATACTTCATTCAATGACAGTTCAATTAGTTCTTTCACAAGTTAGAGTTAATGGGTAGTAACCAAGGAAATTATGCCGTCAACAGAGTTTATAAAATGACTTAGCAGTATCTAAATGAAAACTTTACCATTGCCAGGAAGCTATGTTCTTGGATTTTTCTAGGAAAAAACAATGTATAAAAAATAATGCTTGTTTGTCAAAAAAAATGTTCAAAGTACATGTTATGGTACAAGCTTACTGTGTTCTCTCCAATGTCTGGTTCCATGTATACATATTCGCAATATGACATTCCGTAAATAGTAACACTGGTTGTACTAATACTACTGCATTTTGTGTTTAGTAGTATTTCATAAAGTTTCTTATTTTCATAATATTTAAACAATCTGTATCGTCAAAAATGCACCATAGTCAAAACATTTTGATTACAATAACAAAATCTTGAGGGAAATATCTAAAATTACCGTCAGTGTAGTTTATATCCATCCAAATAAAAATGATAAATACTATTATCACTAGTTTCTCACTGAATTCTTTTCAGCAGTTGGAACTCTCTATTCTTACTTATAATTGGCTGGTAAGCACTCGATTCGGCTGCATATGTGGTCCCTAATTCAATGTTAGTTCCGAAGTTAATTTCAAGCTGACAATATTATAATTATTTATTTTTTTCATTTCAACACTTATTCCATCATCATTCACCTCCGTTTCGCCTAAACATGTTCCTGTAACGCTAAACTCAATAATTTTATTAATTGATCAACTCTAGTACTGATACATTAAATTCAATCTTTAATTCTTGACGAAGCTATCTGCAAGTAAATATTTTTGTAAAACTGATTTATTCCTTCTGTGCTGGTATACTATTCAGATATCAAACAATAACTGTCCTACAATAATCAATTATTCTGCTCTGTATAGTATCAAACTTTTCAAATAGTCATAAATATATAAAATTTCCGTATATAAATAAACGAAATTAGTTTTTCAAAGGTACATCTATATAGGTTTGTCGATAAGAAATTTGTTAATGTTAATTTCATACAACCAAAATAAATAAATAAACGAAATTAGTTTTTCAAAGGTGCATCTATATACGTTTGTCGATAAAAAATTTGTTAATGTTAATTTCATGCAACCAAAATAAATAAATTTAAACTATTGTTAATCATAATAAATTAAAGTTGTGTTCATATATCTATCGCACATTCTGTAATGCATTCTCTGTTGTAAATATAAAGTTTAATAATTAAAATATGATCAAACTATGTGTATATATATATATATATATATATATATATATATATATATATATATATATTCAATAAAAAAAAGTTCTGTGTGCTTTAGCAATATATGCATCTGTACTACCAAATACTATATTCAACATTAAATATAACAAATCTTTATTACTAAAATGAGTCATAACTCTATATCCATATCCACCAACCATGGCAGTTCCCAATTTCCTATATAAAGTAAATTCATGTACTGTCTAAATGCATCTCTTGTCTAACTAAGTATACTTTCCCTATATCATGTTGCACAAAATTGGTTGTTTTTAGTTTGTAACATGGCTATATAATAGAAGTATCAACAAGTATATGCAATGTAATAAAACATCAAATCAATAATACGCTCTGTGCTGCAAACGCTATAATTTGCTTAAACAGTATATCCATAATATGTCCTGTACCACCCAAGGTATAAATTGTTTAAACAGTGTATCCATAATATGTTCTGTACCACCATGATATATACTGTTGAAACAGTGTATCCGAAGTATGTCTTGCGCTGCAAGACGCTATTCAAACATGTGTTCCATTCTTCAATTAGGAGCTATTGTGTCTAATTTCTTACTTAATGCCCTTACCAAAAAGTACTGAAATACACTGTCATATTACTAAAGGGTATTTGTTCGTAGTCATAATCAACCTTCATTAGTTCTGTTTATTGTATGTTGGTAAAATATATCTCAATACATTTTTTTATGTAAAATGTGGGTAAAATAAGTTTAACTAGTCAATTCTATGTGGTATAAATCCTCAAAGGTTCATAACATCATTCAGAAAAACTCTCCACTACCTACCATAATCAAATTAATGTGATTCCAAAATTTACCCTACTTAGTAAACTAAAATATAATGCAATGTCTCATAACTAGGTATAAGTGTCAAAAAAAAACAACCCATGGCAGTACTCAAAGTATTTACAAGTCAAAGTGCTTAGGTAATATTAACAAAACAAAAAATGTATAAATAGGGGTTAGTCTGTTCATAAAATAATAACTATTGTAAAATCACCTGTTGTACTGTAATAGGCCTCCCAGAAAATAATATATATACACAATTTCACAGTAAAAATCAATGTTTGCATCATGTTCATAGTTATTAATGTTAAGTGTGGTTTCAAATAATGAGCAATGTTACCCAAGTAACACGTCAGTATTAAATCTTCAATATGTCTAATCAAATAAAACTTTGAGTAAATAAAATTTCTATATATAATAAGTTATATTAGTTTAATAGACATCTTCAAATAATTTCAAGGTTTCTTCATTATATTACTAGTCAAATTAAAGGCATAATTATAGTTTCATAAATATATGTGCCTAAAATATGTGATGCTTTGAAATCTAAACAATTATTTGATAGTTGTTAATAAAAAATATCGCCTAAATCATATCATTGTAAATATCCAAAGTTCATTATCCATAGATATTACGGTTATTGTGTGCCAGCTACATGTACACTATATATAGTTGTGTATTAAACAAAATACTGTCACCAGTAGTTGTAATATTTTCAGCTATTATCGAAATCTTATAAATTTCGCAAATTCTTATATCATAATTGTAATCCGTAATTATATATATCCGTTAATTTAGTTTAGTTTAATATATAATAGAAATAATAAGTAACTCATAGTTTTTATATAAAATAATATGGCTAAAACCAAATGTCTGTAAAAAAAATCAATGCTAAATTCTTACATTCTGTACACCTATATAGACATTCGATGTTCATTTAAATCCAAATAAAAAATGTGGTGGTTCAATTAAATGCTTATTTCTAGTGTAAAGTATTTCTATATAAACATAATACTATAACCAAATACATATGTATATTCTCTGTAAGTAAGTAAAATAAGCATTGTATCTATATTGCAAACCATGTATTTCATATTGTACAATAAATAGCTCCACAAATTTACATAAAAATTCGTTATTACTATCGTTTCACCACAAATAATTAAAATATTATATCTAGTAATTCATAAGCAAAATAAAAAATAGTATCAGAAATTCTCTCTTGTAACTATACATCAATTTTAAATAAGTAAAAAAAATAGTTCTGTCTACAATATTTTTTCGCGGTACGTTCTCATAGATCTCATATTTTAAGTATCTCCAAGTATGTCCAACATTAAAATCTATATTGTGTAAATCCGTTCAAAATACTGATGCAAGTTTTCCTACGATCGTGCATTTCTGTTTTTCCACAACTAAAGCATGTGTAAGGTTCTTCTCTTTGACATATAAAAAATAAAAATAATTCAGTTTGTATTATTATTATTAAACTAAAATATGTACACATATATCCTAATAGAAAGATGTAAATCTTATATACTTTCACGTTGTAATACACGCGCCAGGATTATTTAAATCAATTCGGTATGTGTTTCCAAATAAGTATAATACATGTAATATATACATAGATATATCTGACCATTTTCTATTCACCAGTTCAACAAGTTCTAATCCTGATATTATTTCGTTGTAGACCTCTTCATCATTACACTTCATACATACGTAATATCTATAATTAATATATAGTAACATAATACATAAATTACAAATACTAAAGTCTCTATGTATTCTCTTCTTTAAACCGTACAAACGGTAAAAAAACCTTATATCTGCCAAAATGCGGCACAATTTTTTAATACAGTAAAATGTATCGAAGATTTGTAATAATCAAGTATAGTACATGTACAACCATAAAAAATATATCCTAATAACCCATACAAACCTTACCTGTAAAATTTTAGCTCTATATTATATTATTACCCTAAGCTCAATAAAAATTACTGCAACTAATTCCATACCGCTTAAATGCACATAATATTCAAACTAGTACGGATATTGTCCTATTTTGCCATACAATTACAGCACATTATTTGTTTTCCTTGTACAATATATCCAATAGCATCTTCTTGTATACAATATTATTCCAAAAAAAAATACGAAAAAATACAATCTTTCCATTATCTTAATCAACACCATGGTAAGAAACCTTATACCTGGTAAAAATGCGGCACGATTTTAATTCAGTAAAATGTATCAAATTTTGTAATAAACAAGTATAGTACACGCACATTTATAAAAATATATCCTAATAAGACACGCGACCATACCTGTAAGATTTTAGCTCTATATTATCACCCTAGGTTCAATAAAAAATACTGCAACTAATTCCATACCGCTTAAATGCACATAATATTCAAACTAGTACGGATATTGTCCTATTCTGTCATACAATTACAGCACATTATTTGTTTTCCTTGTAGAATATATCCCATAGCATCTTCTTGTATACAATATTAATCCAAAAAATACGAAAAAATACAAGCTTTCCATTATCTTAGTCATCACCATGGTAAGAAACCTTATACCTGATGAAAATGCGGCACAATTTTAATTCAGTAAAATGTATCGAAGTTCTGTAATAAACAAGTATAGTATATGCACAGTTATAAAAAATATATCCTAGTAAAACGCCCAAACCTTATCTGTAAGATTTTAGCTCTATATTATCGCCTAAGTTCAATAAAAAATTACTGCAACTAATTCCATACCATTTAAATGCGCATAATATTCAAAGTGGTACGCACATTGTCCTATTTTGCCATACAATTACAGCACAATATTTGTTTTCCTTGTACAATATATCCAATAGCATCTTCTTGTATACAATATTATTCCAAAAATACGAAAAAATGCAAGCTTTCCATTATCTTAATCAACACCATGGTGAAAAACCTTTTACCTGCTAAAAATGCGGCACGATTTTAATTCAGTAAAATGTATCAAATTTTGTAATAAACAAGTATAGTACACGCACAGTTATAAAAATATATCCTAATAAGACACGTAACCATACCTGTAAGATTTTAGCTCTATATTATCACCCTAGGTTCAATAAAAAAATACTGCAACTAATTCCATACCAATTAAATGCACATAATATTCAAACTGGTACTCATATTGTCCTATTCTGTCATACAATTACAGCACATTGGTTGTTTCTCTTGTAGAATATATCCAAAACACCTTCTTCTGTAAAATATTATTTCCTAAATAGCAAAATTTATCAAATAGTCCTTGTCGTGTTTCCATATGTAACATAAAGCATGTATTCCGTAACGTCTTTGTGTAATCGTTAATTTTTTCTAAAAATCGCAAGGTCTGTAATAAGACGCTATGGGGCCTACATTCATATATAACAATTCTATTTTACAAAAATAAATATTTTACATACATAAAACATTTTATACCCATTTCAATACTTGCAAATACATCAAATATTTGTCAAATGTATTTGTTGTTGCTTCAAATTAAATCAATCAGCATATAACACTTCTCAGCACTTAAACCAAACATTATAAGTACTATATTCTTATAATCCAGCACACAATAAATGGTAGCTAATGCATTTATCTCTGGTACTTGTTAATTCCATAGTAGCAATTACATATATATTTTCCGGTTCTCAATTATAGCAAATACAATATACTTAAATATTATGCTTCATACCGTAATCCATTTTAAATATTTTCAAGCTATTATTTATCTAATTCTTTCAAATGGAAATCGTAGTGCCAATTAGCATAAAAACAATCTTCAGCATTTCGTCAATCTATGCGACATATATATTCATCAATGCAAAACCGTAGTACCAAAATCCTCCAACAGATACAATGTTGTAATACTCCGCCCGCTCCAAATCCATCATGTGCCGTTCCGCACATTCAAATACGCTAACGCAAACCAATACTAAAACTGCACCCTTGTATAAACATAGGTGCATCTATACAAATAAAATATAAGTTTGTTCTATTTTATAGCAATTCAATATACTTCTACAAACCATATTATTAAATAAAAATCCTAAATAAATAATAAACAACCCTACAAAGTGCATACGTATCCAGTTAAACCTAATTTAATAACCTCATTGCAAACTACTATATTACGCTTAAATGTTGCTTCAATTCAATAAACAATAATATTTTCTCTATTTATTTTATTCTGTTCTCTTCCTTGTACATCTAAATCTCATGTAATTCACCTTAAGTCTCCCCCCTTCATTCTGTATCAGTCTCCCATATACGTGCCTGTTAAATGGAGTTGTAATTATTGCCAATAGATGGCAGCACAGTTGTACATATCGTAGTACTGTGGGGTTCCGCTTTCTTTATCAAAATGTATCGTTATCTATTATTATTATTTCAATTTTATAATAATTAAACACACGATAAAACAAAATTTAATATAAATTAAACATATGTTGTAGTAATGTAATAAACTATGCAACTTCGCGCATCCAAATTCGTCACAAATTTAATTAGCATTAATCTATACGGAAATGCAAGCAAAACGCGCGTATTCGCATTCACACTCCTACTATGGAGAAACCTCTATTCAACGATCACGCAACGCCGCCATATTGGAAAACCAAATCCGTCACCACAAGTGGCAAAGCTCAATTCTTCATACGTAAGTATATACATATGGTAAGTATTATAGGTTAATTAATATTAACCATTTTCAATTATATAAATAAAAAAGTACAAGGTAAATTCATAATTAATCTAATAAAAAGTAAAAGTATAATTCATAATTAGGGTTTGGTCTCATTACGTAAAAAATATATTATAGGTAACTATACGTAGTCTAATCACTGTACATAAAAGGAAACACTCAATAGCTTACATACAAATTATCGAAAATCTAGTTACCTTTTTTCGCTGCAACACTACAAAAAAAAATCCCTAAAGAAAGGAAAATTTACCTATTTAGGGTAAAAAAAAATCCCTGTAATTATTCTCATTACAGACAACACTGCAATATGGCCATAAATTATATACAACTGCTACAGCAAACAACCAGGAAATATCCAGCAAAATAGCGGGCGTGTCATCAATGGTATGTAAACTTTCTCTTCTTACTTAAAGTATCGGGGAGCATACAAACTGTGCCGCTATCTATAAAAGGAAAATACCATTTGCGTCCGTGGCTACCGAGCGGCATATATACAAAGCGGGCGGGCAAAAAACTCGCGACAATAATGGCGCCTGCGAAAAGCTAACATTCAATACAGTGCGGCAGTCGGTAATATACAAAGTAAACGGGCGGCAAAAGTATAAAGGGAACTCACATTACGGTCAGACAGTAATGGCGCCAGCGGCACCATCTGCCACGCGTTATCACTTCAATTACATACGTCATACTCTTTTCACAACTTCAATTACAAAAACTAATTACCTCAATTACATACACCGTACGCAATCATAATTTCAATTACACACGTCATACTCTTTCATGATTTCAATTACATACGTCATACCCCTTCGTGATTTCAATTACCCACGTCATACTCTTTCATGAGTTCAATTAGAAAAACTAATTACTTCAATTACCATTTTCTTTAGATATGTTCCCCTTACCTACTATGTAGCTCGGGTCCTACTTGGACAGGAGATTCATGTCTCATGCAGCCTCGCTGCTGAACAGGACGTTATACTCAAATCAAATCAATACTACAACCCAATGTTTATTATAAATAATTATTGATTGATACATGTTTGATTTTGATCGTTAACTTCGCTTTGTCTTTCTTACTAACGGTTATGTCATTGTCCTAGACCTTCTACCTGTGAAAAGAAAAGATTCGCCTGTTAATTTCAACAGTGACAGTTCAAAATTCCTAACTTTTCAGGAGAAGCGTATGAAAGTTTCGAAACGCGGTGAAAACACCTTGGCGCAAGAACGACACAAGTGCCCTCTAGCGCCCAGTTTTGGAAACACGTTTGTGAAATTTTTACCAGAGATTGATATCTACATTAGCTTACATTTTCTGCCCATAATTCAATAAAGACGATTTTGAGTTATGCCACTCTTGAAATAAACAGGCGATATATATATATATATATATATATATATATATATATATATATATATATATATATATATAGTGTTTCAAAGCACCGACAACGTTTAGGAAATGATTCCTGACATCAAACTAACAAGGAGAGTTACGGAAGTGTCACT
>NW_027656472.1:0-87250 GCF_964235325.1 Thermobia domestica
CCCACCTCCAGTGAATCGTACGCCCCCTGAAAATGTGCCGACCGAGATACCGCCACCACCACCGCGGAAAGAGCCAGTGTTTGTGCGACCGTTCGAAGATAACTTCCACAAACCATCTCCTGTGGTCACGACGGTCACTGTGACCACTTCGTTCACCACTTCAGTGACCAATTCCGTGTCTATCGTGCCAAATGAACGAGTGACGTTAGAAGTGCAGACGATGGAATCTTCTGTGCCGAGGACGACAGTGACTAAGCCAAAGGAAGACGTTAGCCGAGTTGTTAAACAAGAACCAATTGTAAATGCAGTGACAGTGCCAGTACCAGTACCAGTATCAGTATCAGTACCAATGCCAGAACCAGAAAAAGAGCCCAAAATTGCGAAAGTAATTCCAAGAATACATTCCAGTTCTCTCCCCATCGATGGACTGAAACCCTCCCACCCTGAAAACAGCAAGAGCCCTGTGATAGCTAACAGCTTGGAGCCTGTATTAAATGTGCCTGATGCATCCAAAGTGCTAGCAGCTGTGTCGGGAAAAGATTCGTCAATGACTGCCTGGGATTATCATGTAATGAGCAAGAACATGATTAATCGCAAGGTAAGTAATGATAGCTGGTAGTCTTCAGTTCAATGTGTAAAGTGCTTTAAGAGAATTCAATAAATTGCACTTACCTTTATACGTTATTTGAGACCTAAGAAAATTACGTTGAATATATCTTCACATTTTTTTAGAAATGTAGAAAAGTAAAACGCAATGTTATTAAATTTAAGTGCAAATTGACGATTAGCCTGGGAAAGATTCTGGCCAATAAAGTGCCGTATATAGAGTCACATTAAGAAAGAAAAAAAAAAAAACTTAATTAGTTATATGACTTGCAATATATTGTGACCAACGATATTGGAATTAAGTTAATTTTGCTCACGCTCGTACCAAGTGTGCTTTATAGTGGACAAGTACGTTGGTTTTCTCGGGTTCTCACTTAGTTCATTTCGTTCATTATCATCATAATCGTAGGACGTTAAACTAAAAAAAATAAAGTAAAATAAAACAAAACACATTAGTTTTTTATTATGTTGAAGATGGAAAGAATAGAATTCTACGCTTTTTTAGTTTTTCTTGTAAAGCACAGCTTAAATCCTGACGATCAGTTTTACATGTCAGATGATTGATTTATTTATCTTCTTTTCTTCATAATTAAGAGTACTGTATGAATTTATCGTTGTTTATTACTCTGAATTTGTCTTCGAATTCTTAGAAAAGTGGTAAAATAAATGGGAATGTCATTAATAACAAACTGGAGATTTTAAACCCATGAAAGATTCTGGCTAAGCAGATGACACATGTAATTGAAGCAAACCTAGTTGTGTATATTGTTTTATATTACGAAAAAAGATTTCTTTGATAATCTATAGATGAAACCATATATGTATGCAAACGAAGTCTTTAAAAAAGGAAAAATTTTAATATTGCCTATCTTAATTACATGAAATAAAGTGATAAGTTTCGCATGCAAGTAAGAAGAAAGTAAGAATGGAGGTTTATTTCTATATTTTAATTTACCTGTAAAGGCGATGAGAAATGTATAGTTGAATTGAATCAAGTACAAGAGTAAGTCAGAAATTATTAGCAATTTTGACATTACTTCTTCAGAGTGCCTATCAGTCACGAATGTCACGAAATCAGAAAATGGTCATGAAAGTTAAGAAAAAGTCACGAAATTTAGCTTTTGGGTCACGATTGTTATAACTGTACAAATGTAAGTAGAGATTGCAAAATTTTTTCTATAAAACGTCAAAATTCACCGCCAAAATTGCCTATGGTCGACTTTAGACGCTACCAAATCGCAAGCAAAGCACGTTTCTATCGCTTGAATGAAAATTCGGCCTAATTCGCACCCAAATTCGCTCTTGAGAATGCAACGAAATTTTGTGATTTGGTAAAGAAAAGGTCACAAAAAAGTCACGAAATTTTATTTTGAAATTTTAGTAGACACCCTGTTCTTGCATTGCTCATATTGACATCTACCCTCGTTTATTTTATTGTTATGCTGTTGTGGTCATGCTATGAAAGTTTGATCCTAATTCTTCCATTTGTCTTCTTTTTGTTGCAGATAGATCATGGCCGCTCCATTAGAAGTTTGCACCAAAGAGGAAGAACGAGCAGTGATCCGGATTTTGTGGTCGGAAGGTGTATCAGAAACCATGACTAATTTCCAGACAATGTGTTACTTCATCAATAGTCACTCGTCTGTCTTACAGAACCATGTCACGTGCACGATGAATGTTGTCATCATTTGTGGCTATAGATGGGGGTCTGACTTCCTCGTGCGTAACACTTGTGCAACCATTTTTGAATGTTTCAATCCATTCGTATACACTCTGTTGTGGTAAGACACTGTTCTCGTATTGTGCCGAAAATCTTTGATGAATTGCGGCCCCTGATACACCTTCCGAACACAAAAACCGGATCACTGCTCGTTTGCCTCTTTGATGCAAACTTCTAATGGAGCGGACATGATCTATCTGCAACAAAAGGAAGACAAATGGACGAATTAGGATCAAACACTCACAGCATGACCACAACAGCTTAACAATAGAATAAAAGATGACAGAGGTCAGTACGAATAATTTAAGAAGAGTTATATCAAAATTGCGGATAATTTTTTTTACTTACTGTCGCATTAATTTATTAATGTGCACTTAAATATCTTGGTATAAAACAGTATTAAAGTACAGGGTTATTCAGAAAGAAAGAACAGATTTCAAACATTTATTTCTTCCAAACTACAAAAGATAGAAACATGATTTGAACATTACTTGATTAAGAAAAGTTTACAATTTATTGTTAGTAATTATGGTGTGCATTTAATATGAGCACCGTGTGTTATACACGACAAATGTCAAAACGGTGGCTCATTTCTTGCCACACACGAATCAGCTGGTCTCTAGTTGTCGAATTCACAGTTTGTATGGCTTCATGTGCAGACGATGTTTTAGAACTCGCCATACCGTTGGTTGAGGAATGTTAAGTTATTTGGTTGCTCGTGATATGGATTTCTTTGGGCTCCTTTCGTAAAGTGTACGAATATGCTCGACATTCTCGTTCGATGTGCGTGGACGTCCCGTGCTTTTTCCTTTACAGACGCAACCATCTTCTACGAATTTTCGATGCCACTCGCAAATTTGCTTATGATGCGGCGGTTGTTTATTAAATTGACGGCGAAATGCTCGCTGAACTGCAACAATTGACTGAAGTTTTGCCAATTGTAGCACACAGAAAGACTTCTCCTGTGGTGACGCCGCCATTTCACTACAGACACACAACAGCGCCAATGCGACCGTGATTGGAACTACTATCCGGGCTGTTTAAATTGTAAACTTTTCTTAATCAAGTAACGTTCTAATCATGTTTCTATCTTTTGTAGTTTGGAAGAAATAAATGTTTGAAATCTGTTCTTTCTTTTTGAATAACCCTGTAGTATAAAGTAAAACATGATACACTAGAATTACTGTATTATGACGTTTAATTAAAATCAGAATCTTAAATATCCCGTTTCATAATAATAATAATAATAATAATAATAATAATAAATTGTTCTTAAAGTAATGGGCTCAGTATCCAACATGATCACGTATTTTACAATCTTAATGCTCGTGTTTCCAGGTACTAGTCATTGGTACTTTTCGTAGCAAATAGAAACCGGTTTTATTAGTTAAAGTGCTTACAATACGTTCTGTCAAGTGATGCATGGTTCGTAATAATTCGAATATTCTTTTGGACAGTTTCCTTGTGGATTAATTTATGTCTGTTTTTAGTAGTTATGCTATACGAGATTGAATCAATTACAGCATGAAGTGGGCACAAATTACTATTCCAGGGTATCTATTGGTCACGACAGTCAGGAAATCACAAAACGGTCATGAAAATCAAGAAAAAGTCAGGAAATTTAGCTTTCGGGTCGCGATTTTTTTTTTTTTTTTTTTTTTTTTTTTTTTTTTTTTTTTTTTTTTTTTTTTTTTTAATCTGTACAAATGTAAGTACAAATTGAAAAATTTTATTCTATAAAACGTCAAAATTCATCACTAAAAATGTCGAGGGTCGGTTGTAGACGCTACCAAATCGCAAGCAAAGCACGCTTCTATCGCATACATGAAAATTCGGCCTAATTCGCACCCAACTTCGCTCTTAAAAATGTTACGAAATTTGATGGTTCGGTCAAGAAAATGTCACGAAGTTTCATTTTGGAATTTTAGTAGACACTCTGTATTCGGACGTATATCGGAGAATTATATCCTCACCGTGAAAGAATCCAGTTTTCTGGTTGCTAGAACTATATGAAATGTAAAATGTGATTAGTCGATTGAATAGCTGGAAATAATTATTGTTTCAGTTAAACTGTTTTTTATCAGCACTACTGAGTAATTGAACCGTTAACCAGTTAAGGCATTCGTTAGGATGGATTACATTTTTTCTTTTTTAACTTGTTTGAGCGTGTTTAATGATCTTTTTCGGCACCAAGGCTTATATATCGAGTGCAGATCATTGTGGGATCTGAAGCCCGTGTACTAGCGCCGAAGATCGGCCCTGGATCTTCCGCAACAGATGTGAGAAGATTAGCCATTTAAACCATGCAAGATCTTAGGCTTGTTGAGATTAAATGGCAGCATTCTCATCTTCAGAGCGGGAGACTCGGATTCGATTTTCTGTGTAAGATCATGTGGTTCAGATCTCACGTTACACTGTAGGTCTACGTGTCAGGTAGCTTCTGTGCTGAAAAGTAGCGTTACACTCAAAACCCAACTAAACTGAATATCTGTATGTAGATTACTTAATGCCTTGATTCCAAAGACATAAATGTAGAATGATTTTTGGTGTTTAGTTTTAAGACTTCTGAATGAAGTGATCGTTTTTGTAGGATGGTGAATTGGAGCCAACGACGCCTTTAACAAGCAAGCTGGACTTGCTGGAGCGACGGCGACGGGACCGACGTAAGTGCCACAACAATGAGAACAAACGACCCAACAGTTGCAGCACCAATGGAACAGGATCAGAGTCTGAATTAGAATGGGATTCTGATGGCGATTGCTTTGGAGGCAACAACATTCGGAAGCAGATATTTGCTCTCGTGTTGAAAGGTCCTCCGGCCAAATTAGATGCTTCACCACAGAAGTTATCATTTCTTAACATTTTCGGCCTTACAACTTTAGCGAAACGGAATGGTAAGTGTAACCTTTTTATAGCTTTTTATCAATAGTCGTGAACAAGTAAAGAGTTCAATCTCGAAGTAGTTTGATATGCTTAGTCTTGGTGCAACTGCCGATGGATGCATACTCTATGATGTACTTATCATTAAAGGGCATAAACATTACATTACAGACAATTGTCTTTTTCGATATTTTATTGCAAGACAGTAACTTTGTATTGTAATTAGATTAATTCATAGATAAATTTTTAACAAAATAAATTTTACCTCATGGTTTTTTTGAACAGAACATTCTTCCTAACGTATGTTGGTACAACCCAGGTTTTTCTTCATTTTTTGTATATACATGCTTTTCTAACCTTGATCATGACTTTGATGGACGATGGAGGAGGCAAAAAGGAACAGTTTGAGATCAAAATGAATATAAGTAGAACAACATAATCCAAAGTGCACCACTTGCTATTATATTATTCACTTCGCTATTACAGTATGTGGAATTTGATCCAGCGGAGGAGGCGATGCATTCACAGTGCCGAAAATGACGTCCTCCAGTTGGAACGTGGAGTTGCCAGTATTGCAGTAAACTTTGTGTTCGTCATTTGTTTGAAGATCCTTAAATGGTTTGGACAATATTACAGGTAGCAAAGATTTAAACTAAGAGATTTCGTTATCATTGAGAGATATTTCGCAGTGGTTTTGAAATATTTAACAAGAAAGAAACAAATGGATGCAGATGAGGCGAAAGCGCTGATCAAGAAATAGAACCATCTTGTCCAATCCATCACTGAGAAAGGTATTGATGAAGACAATCATCATGAGCAGATGCTGTAAAGTGGGCTGTGATCTGATCATATTGGACACTATGCCTCGAAGAAACACTCCCAGTCTAGATATACTGTGTGGAAGAAGAGATGTGCTTATTAGGTGATCGTCAATTATGCCTACTTACACATATACTGACACATTTAGTTGATGATCTTGCCGAATGTGGTATGTGGATTTTCATCGGTCTAGACGTAACACTGCGAGTGTGTAATATCTGTGAAAGGCACGTAGGCAAAAAACTGAGGGTTACCTATACATCGCATCGTTGGTTACTTGAAAGTTTAGTATCTCGAAGGCTGTATGAGAAGGGAATGTACAGCTGAACGTGGGACCGGAACAACATGAGCTCCCACTGGCAATCGAACTAGTCTTCCGCATCGAAAGCATGCATTACTTCGTGGACTATTCACTAACATGGTGCAAAATGTAATGCAAGGTAGGCTCAATGCGTGTGCTTGCCGTTGATGGTATAGGTGCAGCCACGCGTCATATAGTAATACTTGGCCCACAGTCTGAGTGCCCATTGAAGACTTCTGAGCTGTAGCACCGTCTTCATTCAGGAGTTCTGATATGCCATCTTGATCCATCAAGAAAAACAATTAATGACTTGGGTTTCAGATTCGTAGATACCTTGTTCGATATAACCTCTTCGTATCTTTATTGATTCCATATGCTGCTTTATATATAGACACCATATCGATGAGTTCGTGAAGTGCGGCTTACATATCACTTCCCCACATAAAGTCTTCTGATGGTAACACAGGCATCTACGGAAACACCAATTAACTGTTTCATATCGCCTGTGTATTCCCCCTGCGTGTAAGCATGATTGCCAACCTACTTTTTAATGTTCATAGTTCCGCGGACACTTTTCTAAAGGAAGCATCTCCGAACCGTAGTTTCTAATGATAGATTGTTATTTTTTTTCCTTCTCCATCGTCCGTAAGTCTGGATGAAGTTAAGTGAAACACTCTGTTTAAATTAAGTCATGTACCTTCGTATCAACCAATTCTGTTCATCGTTTATTGCCTAGAAACACTAAAATAATAAACGATAAAAAATAAGAGGGTTCTGCGTTAACTATATATATATATATGTACCTAACAATCATTAACATCATATGAACCATGTTAAAAAATAAATAGAATGGAATAAACGTATACTTTTCTCGTAGGTTTTTTTTTTTTTTTTTTTTTTTTTTTTTTTTTTTTTTTTTTTTTTATCCCTATGTATTATTGCAGTAAACAAAGATATGTATTCTCTCCTTCCAAAAGCCTTCCTTGTAACCTCTGTATAGAAATCAACAGAGAGCTTGTAAAATGAAAGCAGGTATTTTTCAAATTTTTCAATACGATATATTCGCAAAGCAATTTCCTCATTTCATGATCGATATAACACTTTACTAAATATAATAATAAAACATTTTATTTTATTTTATTTCATTTTAGTGCTTTGCTACTTAACAATGTTTAATTTTTAGTGGTTCATTTTACGGTAATTGATTTCTCTTTGTTTAATTGTATTCCAAATGATCGAATCTGTTATTTTCAGATTTGGAATTAGCGAAATGCGAGAGAAGATTTGCGCGCCACCTAGAGAGGAGCCCTCTTCTAGTAGAGCCTGGTTTAGGGCCTCGATTGGATGGAGAGATCATTGATGGTATTATTAAACAGAAAGATTTTGATCTCAAGAAAAATTGCTCTTCACCGGAGTTAATTCTTCCGCTTCCTCGTGACAGCCCGGACTCTTTGAGTCACTGCACGGATTATCAAACAAAAGTTCGTTTTCTCAAAACGTTGGAGCTTGAAGTTGTGTCCAAGAGCAAACGAGAAGGTGAGTTACCCGTGTCTGCTCAGTCATGGTTTTTAGTTTACATTTTGGACAATAGATAAAGAGGGCAAACTATTATAAATAACATAGTAAATATATTGATTTTATGTTTGTATTAATATGCATAAATTTGCAATATGGAAATTGTTGTGTGAGAAAACTTTGTTAGTAAAATTATACGAGGATGGATTGGAAAGTTCGTCGCCTAACCTACAAAATTGGAAAATATGTGGATATGTTATGTTTAATTTTTCCACGTAATCACCCCTCGACCGAGATACACTTACGCTACCTTTCTGGTAACGCGTCTATACCACTTTTAAAAATGATTTCTCGAGTTCTGTAAAATATCCCAGTACGGCACTTTTCACCTTTGCATCCTAATAAAATCGTTGTCCCCCCCCCCCCCCAAAAAAAAAAAAAAAACTTTGATGTTTCTAAACAAGAGAAAGTCCGAGGAGGCCAGATCGGGCGAATAGGGCTGTTGCGGCGAAAGTTTGAGCCCACAAGAGTGAATTTCTGCCATGGATGCAAGGGATGTGTGAACTCGCGCAGTGTCCTGGTAAAACACATTTCTTCGCAACATTCGTCGCATTTTAATTCTGATTTTCTCATGCAAATGTCGCAGAAGGGTGCAGTACCATTCAGAATTGAAAGTCTCTTTCCAAGAAATCAATCAAGATAATAGCTCTAGCATCGCAAAAAACTGATGCTATTACCTTCTTTGCCGACAACACTTGTTTGTCTTTCTTTGTGACAGGAGATCCAAATCGTTTCCATTGCTTCGATTCTTGTTTTGATTCCGGTACCCATTCTCGTCCATACTCATAAGTCTGCCAATAAATTCCAGATCACTTTCAAACAGTTCCAAACAATCACAGGAAAGGGTGAGTCAATTTCATTTGTGTCCAACTGAAAGCAACTTTGGTACCCATCTCGCGGACACCCCAGAAAACCCTAATTCGTTTACGATAATATTTTGTGCTCGCTCATAAGACATACTGTCCTAGTTATCTCTCGGATTTTCATTCTCCTATCATTCAAAATCAAGTTACAAATTTGATTGACATTTTCTGTAGTAGTCTACGTTGAAGGCCTCCCACTTCGGGGGTCATCCTCAATGCTGTTTCTGCCACGTTTAAATTCAGCTATCCACTTTTTACCACGGAATATGAAGGCGCGGAGTCTCTCAGTGTCTCTACCGTGTCCATATGAATTTTCTGTGGTATAAAACCCTTTTTATACAGGTACATAATGACAGCTCGATTTTCTGCATGTCACAAATTTCCGTCACTTCCCCCGACTTAGCACCTTATAAACTGCTCATCTGAAACAACAGGGAAGTTAAATTTTACTACACAGTGACTACCAACGGATATAGATACGGAGCTAATGTATACTAACATAAAATAATTGCTTCCTTCTAGTCAAGCCATGAAGTTTCCAGTCCACCCTCGTATATGTGAGCAGATAGTATATGTGTAACAGAAGGCTTCAAAAGCAACTACTCTTAAGATCAGAAATTAACACAGATAGAGACATGACAAAAGTTTTGGGAGCCAAGTAATAAGAATCGTTTATGCATAAGCGACTCTAATAATGCAGGTTTTGAGTGAAATAATCAGAATACAGTATCGCCGATCGTAAAAGGGATTATAGCATCTTTAATTGACAGGAAACGATAATGATATTTTATGTCCTAGTTGGTCGTTCTTTGGCCAATCCTGTTAAGTCGAATGTGAATTGCATTATGGGAGGAATTGGGAGCAGTGTAATACGTTTATCCTTCGTCTCAAGGGTAAACATGTGTAATTAAAACTGTAAAATGACCTCCTTCCCCCCCTCAGTTAAGAAACAGTAGACCACGGAATAGAAAACAAGACACAGAAATCTGGCTGTCTTATGGGAAATTTTTAAATCTTAAAACGAAGGGCAAATCGGCGTTCGAAGTGCATTTCAGAGCAGTTTTTAACACAGTCTATTAGATTTCACGAAGAGCTGCTTAATTTTAATATAATAAGATGGCAAAAGCCCACGTAATGTCATCAAAAAGAATCATTTTAAATATTGGATTCTGATTTTAGTTACTCCTCCCGGGTTGTCAGCCAGGTGAAGGTATTGACATTGACGTTTCGAATGCAAATATCGCATTCATCTTCAGGGGTTGCAATGAAGAGACCGGAGACTACTTAGAGGCAGAGCTATGAATGGGGGTTTGTGATTGGCTGAAGGAAATGCTGGCTTCTGATTGGCTGAGGGATGTTGGCTACTGATTGGCTGTTGTTGTGACTACAAGAAATGGCTTTGTTGATTTTTTTTAAATCAAAAGATACAATACACGAGAGCTTTTTTTTTTTCAACCTCCGATGGAGAATAACACAAAAAAGTGAGTCACAAAATCATTTTATTACCAAAAGAAGCACAATTACTGTTACTTCTTCACATAGTCACCATAAAGATTAAGGCATTTGTCATATCGATAAACTAGCTTTCCAATCTCCTTTTATAAACGGCTGCCGCCAGCGTGTATATATATATATATATATATATATATATATATAATGTGTGTGTGTGTATGTGTATGTTTGTTTGTTCCATCGGAGGTTAACAAAAAAATAGCGCTCGTATTTCAATAAAAAATTTTCTTTTACGCCTTATATCTGGAGAACTACATATAGTGTAGCCAAACCTAAACTATCAGCTAACTCAGTATGATATGATTATTCCATAGAAAATACGTAAACTCGATTTAGGGGCCGTTCAAAAATTTTGTGACTTCTGATCCAAAAACTAATTATTGGCCAAGATCGCAATATTTTGATCCATTTTTGAAAAGAGCAGACCAGATAGAGTGATTTGCAACCCATTGTCTCTATTGAGACTATTCCTTTCCCGTGAGATGGGCTTTCTTTATTGTTCTGTCCCATGCTGCACTGGACTACTATGGTGGCATTTGTAAAATCAGTTCTGTGTCCAGATTCTAGGCTATTCTCTGCTATTTCACTTTTCGGGTTGCTGAAGTATTATGTAACTGTTGTGTTCTTTGCATTAGATTTTGAGTATTGTGTTTGTTTAGCTGAGAGTTTTTGGAACTATGATCGTTTACCTGCAGGCCTCTTCGAATGGGAGAGATTTGCGCCTTTAAACTTAATGTTATCTAACTTTACTGTACTCACTTCTAATAGCAGATTTTTATTCATCATTAAATTAGTTGAAAACGTGACACTTCCGTTTAACTGTTTATTTTGTCTGTCAAAATTTTAACTCTAAGTGACATTGACATGTGAGGTTAAATATATTGAATTCATAGTGCTTTTTTTCGTTGTTTGTAAATTTCAAAATTTGTTAAAACGAAAGACGTGAATATAAATTTTAAATGAGCTGTTCGTTTTTTTCGTTACAGAAATGGAGATCATATGGAAAACCATTGTAGCAGAGCGTTTGCGCCGGAATAGTGTGAACTCTGTAGTGTTGTATTGTAGTAGGACGAGTGATAAAGAAAAAACCAAGAGCAGTGGTAAAAGTGAAAGCCGAGGCTCCAAGCGTTTATGGGATGGTTCTGTGCAGTCTTCATCTGGTCGCGCTGCTGACAAAGACAGCAGCGAAGGCTTCAGTCGAATGATGGTTTCAGGGTCTTTGGACGTGGCAGATAAAGTGTTATTCCCGCAAAATGGAACGCGACCGAATTTACATCTGAATAACCACGGAGTGTCCGTCCCCGTCCCTGCCATGGGAGTGTCAGTGCCAAAGGTGACTATGACCACCCCTCGTCCCACGTCGCCTGCTCCTGCACCCTCCCCGTCGCCATTGCAGAATGGCGTGAAGAAAATGGCGATGGAAGCTGGCTTGAGCGTGTTGGGCAGTAGTCTGCCGGAGAAGCTCCGCCGTCCGTCATCTCCATCGTCGCTGCGACCACACCAGGCAGTCTGCGAAGAAGAGAGCAGAATCCCCGGAAGCAGTAGTAGCAGCAGCCGCTCGAATCCAGAGCCCTTCCGATGGACAGGAATTGAAGAGATCATGGATGCCTATCGCAGATACACACAAGGTAGTCTACCATTTCTTAATCACTAATTAATTGTATTTCCTACGGAATCAGAAGGTTCAATGCCGCGTTCACAAAAACTCTCCATCGACTTCTGTCCTCAGCCAACTGGATCCAGTTTCTGCTCTGTATTCCTATTACTGCGAGATTCATTTTAAAATTGTCCTCCCTTCTGCACCTAGGTCTTCCCAATAGTCGTTTTTCGATTGGACTTTCAGTTAATGCTTTGAAATCGTTCCTACTTTCTTACGTTTTGGCTACATGGCCTGCCCGTCTGAGCTTTCTAGATTTGATGACCCTAACAATGTTTGGTAAGCTATATAAATTATGTAATTCCTCGTTATGAAGTTTCCGCCATTCACCATTCCCGTACCTCTTGGATCCGAATATTCGTCAAATCTTTCAGTCTACTTTTTTCCCTCACAGTAAGCGACGATGTTTCACAGCCATACAGAACAGGCATGATTATCGTTTTATGTATTTTAAGCTTCAAATTACATTTCTTAATAATTTTAATAAATGAGTGGGGCATAGAGTTGGAGTCCCCATCCGGCTATCTCAAATTAGGTTTTACTCATATGTACTCGATGAATCTCTCTCTCTCGCTCGCTCTCCCTCTTTCTTTCTTTCTTTCTTGCGTTCTTTCATTCATTCTTTAAAATGCAGTTTTACACAGAGTATTCTGTAGAGTTAATTTCGATTATAAATTGTAACAACTGACTGTCACTGTAATTTTAAATGCCCACTTCTACCTCAGACAGAGAAAGACGTCCCCTGATCATCCTTATACAAAACACCAACCAACACCCGCGAGTCCCGCAAACAGTATTCACGTCTTAAAGGGAAGGCCAATAATATACAAATTAACGAATGAAAATAAATTACGAATGGAGCTGCCCTTTCAAGAAATGATTATTTGCAATAAACTAACTGCAGCGAATCGGCACGGTTAGCGATACTCAGGCTATACACACAAGAGGTAGTAGTGCCTTGTAGGCCAATTTATAGAGTTTTACAGGTGTAGAGCTAACCACACTGACTGGTTTTCTGCTTAAAGGCATCTAAGATCTTGAGTAGAATTTGTAACAACTACTAAGTGTATTTTAACATATGCCTTCTTTCTTTGCTTTCCTCCTCCCTCTGTCATGTGTTTTGGTTCAATACAGACTTGCCAACCATACGATAATTTATCGTCATATTTGATAATTTAAACCTTAATGCTATATACGATAATGCCCTTGCGATAAGTGAACGCTCACTTCTTCAGTTTTTGAATGTGCAAATAAATTGTAGATGTCCATTAACTAATTATACAACACCCACACTGAGGTTTTTAACAGTCATTTCCGGTCAAATAAAACAACAACAATTTGAAAAAAAAATGAAATGAAATCTTTGAGTTTTACGTCCCACGAATATGCCGGTTAGGCTAAAGGAGACGGTGATGAAGAGTAATGAAGGAAGTGGTGGAATGAAGAAAGTGGGAGGAAACGGGAGAGCCCCGAGAAAACCCACGCACACGGTGTTTGTCCACCACAAAGTTCACCTGGCAGGAGCTGGGATCGAACCCGGGACCCCTAACACCAGAGGTGGACGCTCTACCACTGAGCCACCGCGGCCCTTTAACAACAATTTGAGAATTAGCAGATGACAACCCTGCATCCATTCTTTAAATTGAATTACGTTTACAAGATGGTAGAAATAATGATGATGTTCAGATTAGTGTTAATAAGAATAAAAAATGATTTGGTTCGAAACTGAAGATTAGTAGATAAGTTTATTATATATTATTAGAAGTATTATACATGTTTCTACAATTATTTCTTGTATAACGAATATATGATTTTATATATATATATATATATATATATATATATATATAATACGAGGTATATTATAAAAATACGATAATTTTAAAGACGAAAGTTGATAATTTTGTTCTGTGCGGTTGGTAACTTTGGTCCATTATCATCCTTGTAAGTTCTTTCGAAGAGGGCTGTCTCGAAATCAGTTGTTCGAGTATCAATGGTAGGAGAGGAGATATAGTATGGTTGCACTTTTCCTGTAGTAACATTGTTTTTGTAAAGACACTTCTGTATATACTTATACACAAGTAAAGAAAATTCCTACTGTCTAAAGTGTACCCCGGTCTTTTCTGTATTGAAATTCATCATTGCTTCTGGATGTTTTGGAGCATTTACTAGGTATGAAATCTTCTCGATATTTCAAATCAAATAATATATATATATTTTTTTTATGAATTTGCTTTTGTGTTTAATGCAGCGTTTCTCAAACTGTGGTCTTTAAGGTTTGCCCATTGACCATAAATCCAAACGAGACAGAAAATAATAAATTGAAGCGAGGTGTATCACGCATCATGGTTAAGAATCTCAAACGTGTATAGATTGTAATTTAATAAGGTAAAGATTATTCAAATTTTAATAGTTTCTATGGATGTATTTACTACAAAAGAAATTCTGTAAAACCTTTAATTTTGTTATTATTAACCTCAGTGGCGGCCGGTGGATTGTGGTTTTGGGTGTTGCTGTACGAACGATCGGAGACAGAAGATAGAAACTGGTCTCTGACTAATCAACGTAACTTGAGACGTAGATACTATATGACATGTGAAAATAATAATAATAATAAAAACTAAAAATTAGAACATTTTATCCAATTATTCTTCCTATTTAAATGTAAAGCCCATTCTCCTCTCTTTGATTGCAGCAATTTGTCTATTACATGCTGATTCACCGGTATTCCCATTACCAGGTCTTTTTGGTGAATGCCAATACTGATAACCTCTTGGGATATCGATTTTAAAAAGAATATCTTAATTGTATTTAGTGTGGAAAACACCTTTCTTCTGCTTACGTCATAGGTACAGTTAATATCAAATTCAGAAGCTGTGTAGATTCACTAAATGATTTTGCTAGATTATTCCGAACAATCAATTCTAGTAAGACCACATCCCTGACAATGATCGAAATTTATCTGCAGCGTATACTGAAGATAGTTCGTAGCAAAGGTAGTGTTATAAAAAATCTCTAAATTGAACACATTTTATTCATAATTTATCTAGGAAATTTTAAAGGATATTGTGGAAACATATCTGGTGGGGAAAAAAAAATTGTTACCATTAAGATATCCTGTGAATTTAAACCGGGTTTTATCTTCACAAATTATTATAAATTGTACGAGAACTGCATCGACCAGGGTCTTTAACTTCAGAGATACGGGAAATTAGACTTAACACTCGTTCCAATTGTCTGTGCTGTAGAAACCTGGTCGTTGTGTGCTCACTACAACGCAACATTAATAATAATAATAATAATAATAATAATAAAGCTATGTAAGGGAGTGATAGAAAGTAAAATTCTTTACTATTATTGCTAATAATATTTTTTCTTGAAAAACTTCGGTCGTTGCGCAACGCTGCAATACTAACATTAGCCGCCGCTGATTAACCCCAATATAAAGTTAAGATGATCTAATTAATATTACTTTAAATATATATTGATATATTTATGAATATATAAGTATGCTGCTGTATGGTGAAAACATTAAAAAACAAAACGATAAACTTGCTTTCGTAGAGAACAAGGGCCATATAATATTCTGACCAATAAAAGTGATCACTACGTTAAAAAAAATTTAGTCTCCTTCGCCCCCTCTTTTATTGTATGTGATACGCAGTTCACTTGTTTCTTTTAACGAATGTTCAGTCTAAGAGGCGTTAAATCGTTTGATTGGCAGACCTCGGGGACCACTTAAAGTCCGCGAACCGCAATTTGAATAATTTGGATCTCTCTAAACGAAACCCACACCAGTGCACCTTTTACACAAAATTATGTGTGGTGCTATATGGATTATATTTGTTAAAAACATATTGTATTGTTCGAAAATCATAATGTCCTTTTTCAAGATTTGCTATTAAATTTTAATCCACTTTCTGTCTTCTGTTTTCAGAGCTAAATCTGGAGAAAGAAGTGCTCCAGGATCAGTGTCAGCGACTTCATAAGCAAGTTCTGGAGAAACGCCAACAGGCAGACACGCTGGGACGCCATCTAGGAGAGCTCCTGGCCATCAAACGACTATTGGACTGTGAACGCCACCAAGTACAGCAGACCCTCGATCATTTGAACACGTGTCTTCGGAAACTCAGATAGCTAGGCGTCAAACCAGGGGTGAAGCTCCATCGTCCGTGGCATTGCTCTCAACCGGAGAAGGAGAGAGCGGGGTAGTGCAGAAGTGGAGTCCTCCTGGTTCATTCCATTCTCTCTCTCTGATGCAAGTGAAATACAATAAAAGCTGTGATAATGTTAGTGTTGTGGTTGGAAAAGTAATAAGCGTCGCATGACAACTGAATTCCATCTTCCCCGCCCCGCTCACTGTGGTTCCTGTTCGAATACTCCTTGGTGCTAGCGTCGAGAAGGTATATGTACAGAAAGAGTTGTATTCAACGTGGAGGTTCTGTGATAATTCACTGGGAATGCAAAGGGGAACTGGGTACACATTTCAGCATCCTCCAAGAGGGTGGATTTATTTCAGGGAAAATAAAACATTTTGTGTTGTGGTCTGAAAGTGGTAAGGAAAGGAACGTACATTCCAGTTGGCAGCTAGTGAGCAGAATTTGAAAGGAAGTCCCAAACCATGCTAGTCTATCTATCTCTCTCTTTCTTCCAAGCAACTTGAAAATAAGGTTTCCGCGTCTCACCACATTTGGTGGGTTAACCATTTTTTTCTTTAAAAAAAAAATACAATGAAAACACAAATGCATAACATGATTTTTATATACATATATATAAATATATCATATTAAAAAGAGAGTACTTTATAATATTTATAGAAATACATTCCATTCCAAATCTAAAGGAATTTCCAAAGAAATAACAAACATTATGCTTAGTCGGTAACAGTTCATTATTGAGAAAAAAAAAAAAAAAGTAATGTAAAATACTACTGTTTCTCAGAGTCCTGCTTAGTGTAGGTGAATAGCCCCTCCTCCCTTCCCTGTCCCTCCGTGCCGAAGGCGAAGCAGCTTTTTCTTACGGACTGGCTTTGCAGTGCCTGATCATTACGAATAACTTTGTAAATATTTATGTTTTATTTTCTACATAAGATATTTTATCTGGCTGTTACTTCCCTATTTCAGCACTGAATAGAATGTATGTACTATATTGTATGTTTGTATCATGGATTATCTTTGTAATATTTATACTTTTATGTAGCATAGCAACAAGTGTGTTCTCGTGGGACGAAATTTCATTCCCAAATACCGAATAAATGAATAGAATACAGTAAAATGGTCTTTTATTTTCATCATTTATTGTGTTGAGGAATTTAGTGGTCAGTAACTGAATGGACAAAATTGAGTAGTTTGAAATAAATAAAATAAAAAATGTAACAATAAAAAAATTATTTATTAAAATGCTAAATTATGTTTGGCCACAAAACAAACTTCTCTTAACCACAATCCTTTCAACAGTGAGTTCTCGGGAACCATAGGCTCTAAAAGATGCCATTTTCACTGATCGATTGCAAATTTTGTGTAGATTGCTTAGTTCTAATTGAATATTTTAAAATGTCCATTATTTATTTATTACATTTTTTAGAGGTACACTAAAAGTATTGAAAATTTGAAAAGCATCATATCCTGCGAATTATACATTCCAATACCACACATTTGTATACAAGATTAGTATATCTCTCCGGCGTTTGTTTCATGGCCAAATAATCATGAAAAACGAAGGATAACAATTTCTCCATTCTAAGATGAATCTTTATTGTTTGGAATGTTTTGCGCAATGAACACCATATATCATTGACATTATAATTGATTATGTGTACGTAATGTATTTTCTTACTACACACTGCATGCAAGAAGAAAGAAACTACTGATCATACTGATCTAAAATACTACATGAATTAGAAACTCCAACCGGAAGTAGGCTCAAATCTTGCAAACGGTGCAAAATATTGAAAAAATTTTCAAAAAATCTCCCCTTTATGATACCCCTTGCCAATTTTTATCCAGACGTCTTTCACCTGTATCTGTAAAGGGACATGTACAGATGAGAGGAATGACAAGGAGATTCATGCTCATATGTGAATGATGCACTGTGTAGAGAGCGCAGGTTCAGTTAGTAATAATGAATTGGTTTCAGTTATTGCAGCTGCGCTGATTATATGTAGATATAAAATATTGATAGAATAAAAGAAAATATTTTGACCATTAGAGGGGGTCGCGGTTGTTCAGTGGTAGAGCATTTACCTCCGATGCGTTTGGGTCACTGATTCAATTCCAGCTAGCGCCAAGTGGACTTCGTGATGGACAATAACCATAGTCATAGGTTTTTTCGGAGTTATCCAGTTTCTAAAACCTCCTTCATTCCTATATATATCGTTTCATTCTCATTATCGCCGTTTCTCTGAGCTTCCACAGCATAATCGTGGGACACAAAACTGAAAGATTACATTTCATTCTCACTTTATGACTACTGGAATTGGTTGGGAATAGACTGACTGCTTGTAGGACAGGTGCTTTACCAATCGAGCTGTCAACGGATTTGTTTTGGTAATTTAGACATCTAGCCCCTATTAATTACCCTTCATCTATCGATAAGATTTTTCTCGATTCTGTCATTATTCAGTAGTACTGCTGTTTAGTTTTAATGTAATTAAATACAGTGTATACTATAGACCGATATAACCATCGATTTGATAACCTTTAAAAATTACAAATAGAGAGTCAAAGGAGTAAAGCACCAAATTACGAAAAATCTTCGTGATGTTGCTGGTGGCTCTTGACAGGACACCCGCCCAGCAAGTGAGAAATATCGCCTCCGCTTCAGTTCAGCTTCAAATTTTTGTTACTCCATGTCGTATTTAAATTAATCTTTTTGTGCCATAGTTACTAACAAATTAGCATCTAATTTCTTACTTAAAATATAGATATATAGCTTTCGGCTATTCCCTGGAATATTGACCATGGAAGTAGAGATAAAAACATTATTCAGTTAAAAGAAAGAAAAAAAAGGGGGGGCAGTGTTTAGATTTTTGAGTTCTCGTACGGATGGAGTACATCCTGTAAGCAGCCTAGAGTGGCCACATTCGAAACTCTTCTATATGAGCCTAGTGCGAATAGACATTATGTATGTACAGATGGTGATCAGAAAAATGGAAACACCTGTAGTTGGCAACACATGTACGGGTTGGCAGTTGTGTCGTGGCGCCCGCAGCGCCGGACCGCTGGTGGTGGTGTGTTAGGTCGGTCTCCATACTACGTCAGGCGCAGTGGAACAGCAGTGTCCAGTGGCTGCAGCAGACGGAGGTTGTGTAAAATGGGAGACCTCTCAGATTTTCAAAGAGGGCAAATTGTTGGTGCGCGATTATGTGGAGTGAGTGTGACGGCAGTGGCTACTGTGTTAGGTGTGTCGCGTGGGACAGTGTCGAAGGTGATGACGGCCTACACAACACACGGGAAAACCACATCGGGGAAGCGGAACAGTGGGCGGAAGAAAATCATGAGTGACAGTTCACGCCGGGTATTAAAGCGCATTCTCACTCAGAACCGTCGTGCCACTGAGGAGCAAGTGACGGAGGAACTCAATCAGCACCTCCCCCACCCTGTTTCGACAATCATAGTCCGCCGCGAATTACATGACATGAACTTATGGGGTCGTCTTGCATCAAGGAACATAACGCTTTCGCACGCCGCAAATGGTACCGCGACCATGCCACTTGGACCGTTGAGGACTGGAAACGTGTGATATGGTCGGATGAGTCATCCTTCACCCTATTCCCAACCACGGGCCGTGTTTATGTGTGGAGAACGCACAAAGAAGCTTATGATCTGCAGTGTCTCCGCCCAACTGTGAAACATGGCGGCGGCTCGGTGATGCTGTGGGCCGCCATATCATGGTTTTCATTGGGTCCTGTGGTCACACTTAGCGGACGAATCACTGCCAACGATTATGTCGCAATTTTAGGAGACCACTTGCATCCTACGGTCCGGATGTTTTTCCCGGACAATGACGCCATCTTCCAGGATGATAATGCACCCATTCACACAGCTGGCGTTGTTTGAGGAACATCGGGATGAAGTTCAACACCTCCCCTGGCCCACCCAATCCCCAGATCTCAACATAATTGAACATCTGTGGTCCGTCTTGGAAACACGACTCCGGCGACGATTTCCACCTCCATCCTCTCTCACAGAACTGGCCGATGCCCTGCATGAGGAATGGTGTAAAATTCCACTTGCTACCATTCACGACCTCTATGCCTCCATCCCACGTCGCATCAAGGCTGTTCTGAAGGCGAAAGGTGGCCCGACACCATATTAATCTGGTAAGTTGCAATTTCGTTCAGGTGTTTCCATTTTTCTGATCACCATCTGTACAGTCATATCCAGAAATTACTTTAAAAAAAAAAATCGCGAGACATGGCATAAAATGTGATTTTTGTAGATAACTCTAAAATTAGAAAATACTACCTGTTCTCTCACTTAAATAACGTAAATTGTAACACGTAAACGACACAAGTGCCCTCGATGAGCGTAATTAATCATCGGCGAGTGGTACGTGGAAGGCCAGCCTAATAAAGATGTTTCTCGTTTGATAGGTACACACCAAATGCATAGATGACACAAAGAAGGCACCTTGACTACATTACGTATAGCTGTATCGTCGGAAGGCTAGAAATGGAGCAAAAACAACGAGCTGAGGACGCGGAGTTCAATGTAACTCTTACTTCAACTGCAGGAGGGCGAAAACATTTGAAGGCAATATGGACCAGGTCACCCCCGTACCATAATGGACCGTGATGATCGTTATCTGGCATTAAGTGCTGAACGAAGTCCAATCAGCACTGTATGTGCGTTAGCTCGAAATCTTGCAGGAGCCTCTGGAATCCATGTTTCCGAACAAACTGTTTATTGATGGCATGGTGTTTAGCTCATCGTGAGATGGGGAGTCCTGGTTCAGTCCGCAGAGTGATTCTTGACGTCTGTACATCTGGCGGGGATCTGGTCCTCCCAATTTTGTGAACAAAATCGTAATAGTGGCGCTCGGATTGTATTTCGGGATGGCGTATAATATGAAGAGGCATGGGCACTGGGGTGTATAAAAAAAATAAATAAATAAAATAAAATAAAATCAAACGTGTTTCCCATAGTGACAGTTTTTGGCCATATTATATTAGACTTTATATAATATAAAAAATTCGAATCGATACCTCAGTTTAGGTTCCCGATTGGCTTCAAATTAGAAAAAAAAATGATAAAATTGTAGACATTAAAGAACCATATGAAATACTTATTACTTCATACGGTGTTGCTCTCAGATATAATTGTTCTCCAAATATTTCAAATATAATGAATAAATAAATAAACATGATTAAATAAATAAAATCGATACCTCAATTATTTGAGATGGCGCCATTGGTTTGAAATATGAAAAAAAATATGATAAAATCGTAGTTTTTAATTAAAAAAATAAGTGAAACACTTACTACTTTATACGTATTACCTTTAGTTATAATTCTTCTTGAAATAGTCTAAATATAATGTAGAAAAAGTTTCAGATGGTCACCTCAATTTTTTGTGGGCCGCCACTAACTGGCTTGAAATTATTGAAAAAATGTAGATTGTTTTAAAAAAATAAGTGAAACACTTATTAATTACACAATTTTAGCATTAATAATAATTGTTCTCAAATAATATAACAGTTTTCCACGTATCGCCATCCCTTTAAATTGTGCGGGTGGGGAGGGGAGCGGATTGAAATCAATAAACTTGTATATTTGTGAAGATTCCGAAAGAAAAAGGTTTAAATGTGTTGACGAATATTTTCTTGTTAGTTATCGTATACAATGAAATAATAAAAAGTACTTAAAATGAAACATATTTAAGTTTTTATACATTTGGAAAGCGTAAAGTATCTCAAAAGTTGCAGAAAATTGACTTAGGTACATTATAGTTTTTACATCTCTTCGCTTATTCCCTAGGAAATTCATTATATTGAAAGCCTAGAAGCTGGCTGCAGTTCGAGTTACGCCCACTCTCCGACTCCTACACCCATACGTGACTTTGTATTGGCAAATAATAAATAATTGATTTAGTATCATCAATCCAGTGATGTGCGAAATGCTTGGATTAGTCATGTCGAGAATTTATTCCTGATAATATTGGAGATAAGTCAACATAAGAAGGCTTGGAAGGAAAAATATTAATCAATATCAAGAAATTAAAAGTTCTTGACGTCATATTAGACATGAAAAAATGCTTTCACTGTGTCTTGACAGAAGCACCACTGACGCGACATCTAAGCAAAGATAAACTGCTCCATAATATAAACAATACCGCAGTTGCAAATGAAAATATTGTAATGTACCACGTGCTTCTGTATACCTACAAACAATGTCATATGCTCCTGTTTGTAAACATCACTACATGTATTTACATCGGACTACTACCACGTGGGATTACTATGAGAAGCAGACGAGGGACCATTTGTACCACCTACAAATCACATGACGACAGGATAGGAGCAGCGCTATCTCCGCTCTGGGACACCTATATATTGGACAGCAACCAGTGGACAGTTCTCTGGTTTCCCTCCTCTTGCTTGCCTTGGAGCACTAGGAGTAACCTATCACCAAAGCCTTTAGTCTGCTTCGGGACTTGTGCCTATTCCTTTCCTCCTAGCTTAGCCTGCTTCAGGGCTCTGTGACTTTTATCCCCCTCACTGCTTGCTTCGGAGCATTGGGGTTCCCTGTTTGTAAACATCACTACATGTATTTACGTCGGAGTATTACACATCACGTGGGATTACTATGAGAAGCAGACGAGAGACCATTTGTACCACCTACAAATCACATGACGGCAGGACAGGAGCAGGCCTTCTCCGCTCTGGGACACCTATATATTGGACAGCAACCAGCGGACAGGCACCAGTCTTCGATTGGTCTCCCTATTCTTGCTTGCTTGTAACACTAGGAGAACCTAATCTTAAAGCCTCTAGTCTGCAGCGGGACTCTTGGCTATTCCTTTCCCACTGTCTTAGCTTGCTTCGGGGCTCTGTGACTTTTATCCCCGTCACTGCTTGTTGCGGAGCATTGGGGATTCCTACGCCACTCTGCTTAGCCTGCTTCCGGGCTCCGTAGAGATCCTCTCGTCGATCGCACGGTCTAGAGCCACTTAATTTTTTACCTCACCAGCAATTAAACGGCTTGAATTTGTTACTGATAGACTTTCTTTTATTACTCTTAAGGGACGGTGGTGTGATATTGTTCTAAATGTACATGCTCCAACTGAAGATAAGGGTGACGATATAAAAGACAGTTTTTACGAAGAAGTGGAACGGATATTTGACCAACTCCCGCGATACCATATGAAAATTCTATTAGAGGATTTCAATGCGAAGGTAGGACGAGAGGATATTTTCAAACCGATTATAGGGAACGAAAGTCTGCATAAGGAAAGTAATGACAACGGTGTTAGACTCGTGAAGTTTCCAACATCCAAAAACCTAATCGTGAAGAGTACAAAATTCCCACATCGCGACGTTCATAAATACACTTGGACATCACCAGACGGAAAAACACACAATCAAATTGATCACGTTTTAGTAGATAGAAGAAGGCAATCTAGCATAATTGATGTCCGGTCGGTTAGAGGGGCTGATTGTGAAACTGACCACTACCTGGTAGCAGCGATGATACGAGAGAGGTTATCGTTGAATAAAGGTAATATTCATTGTCCGAAAACGGAGAGATTCAATTTAAAGAAATTAGAAGAGAGCCAGGTAAGAGAGAAATACCAGATTGAAGTTTCGAATAGATTCTCGGCTTTAGAAGTTTCGGAGTGCACTAGTGTTGAAGATACCTGGATTGAAATTAGAGATAGCATTAAAATTTCAGCAAAAGAAAAATTGGGACACGCGGAAATACGTAGGAACAAACCATGGTTCAACCAGGAATGCATTAAACTAACACAGAAGAGAAAACAGGCAAAATTACGCTGGCTACAACATCCGAATGAAATAACTACACAAAATTTCACAGATATCAGGCGGGAAACTTCCAAAACTTTAGAACAGAGAAACGCGACTTTCTGAAAGCTAAAATTAAGGAACTTGAAGATAATAGTAAAAATAAAAACATCCGGGACATGTATAAGGGAATCAACGAATTTAAGAAAGGCTATCAACCTCGTGCTTATATATTAAAGAAATCTGACGATACAGTTCTCACTGATATGGATAGCATCTTAAATAGATGGAAAGATTTCTTTGACGATTTGCTTAACACGCAACCAAAAACTAGTGTGCGTGGAGAAAAGGTGATACACACCGCAGAACCGTATATTCCAGAACCCAACCGAATAGAAGTGGAAACCGCTATAAAGAAATTAAAGAAACACAAATCTCCGGGTGTAGATGAAATTTCGGCTGAGTTAATTTTAGCTGGAGGCGAAAAATTATGGAACAAGATACACAAACTCATTCTCCTTATCTGGAACAAGGAAGAATTGCCACAAGAGTGGAAAGAATCAATCATTGTTCCAATTCACAAGAAGGGCGACAAAACTGACTGTAATAATTATCGAGGCATTTCTCTTCTCTCAACATCCTATAAAATTCTTTCAAATATTCTGTTAGCAAGACTGACCCCATACGCAGATGAAATTATTGGAGATTATCAGTGCGGATTTAGACGAAATCGATCAACTATCGACCAAATATTCACCATTCGACAAATACTCGAAAAAAAGTGGGAATACAATACCCCGGTACATCAATTATTTATTGATTTTAGAAAGGCGTACGAGTCGGTTAGGAGAGAAACATTATACAACGTTCTTACAGAACTTGGAATACCGAAAAAGCTAATTAGATTAATTAAGATATGTTTAAATGAATCGCAAAGTAAAGTTCGGGTAGGAAAATTTTTGTCCACAAGCTTTCACATCGAAAATGGCCTGAAACAAGGAGATGCGTTGTCGCCATTATTATTTAACTTCGTTCTGGAATACGCTATAAGGAAAATCAAAGATAGCAACCAGGGCCTAGAGTTGAACGGTATTCACCAGGTGATGGCATATGCTGATGATGTAAATTTAATAGGGGATGATAGGAGAATGATAGAAAGAAATGCAGAGATCTTATTAAACGCTTGTAGGGACATGGGTTTAGAAGTAAATGCAGAGAAAACTAAATACATGGAAGTGCGTCGGGACCGGAATACAGCAAATTATGGATGCGTTAAAATATTAAATAATACTTTTGATAAAGTGGATACTTTCAAATATCTAGGATCAATATTAACAGAGAAAAATCGTATCCACGAAGAAATTAAATGTCGACTAAAAGCAGGGAATTCGTGTTACTATTCGGTTCAAAATCTCTTGTCGTCGCGAATTCTGTCGAAGAATTTGAAGCTTAAAATATACAAAACGATAATTATGCCTGTTGTTATGTATGGCTGCGAAACATGGTCACTTACTCTGAGGGAAGAACATAGACTGAAAGTATTTGAGAACAAGTTCCTGAGACGAATATTCGGACCCAAGAGGAACGAGAACGGAGAATGGCGGAAACTTCATAACGAGGAACTACATAATTTATATGGTCTACCCAATATTGTTAGGGTCATCAAGTCTAGGAGGCTTAGTTGGGGGGGGGGGTCATGTAGCTAGAATGGAAGAAAGTAGAAACGCTTTCAAAGTCTTGACTGGAAGACCAATCGGAAAACGAGCATTAGGAAGACCTAGGCGCAGATGGGAGGATAATATTAAGATGGATCTCGCAGAGATAGGAATACAAAGTAGAAACTGGATGCAATTAGCTAAGGATAGAAGTCAGTGGAGAGCTTTTGTGAACGCGGCATTGAACCTCCGGGTTCCATAAGCCATAGAGTTAGTTAGTTAGTTTAATAGAGAAAACTGTACTAAAAGATTTCTGTAAATACTGTTGTTATTGGAGATTCTTATAAATAAGTAGTGGGAGTCGATTCCGGACTCTTGTTTTCATTAACCTAGCTTTACGTACTCTTGTACTAGCAGAACTTTTACAATATAAAAAGATTTTCGCACCACACTCAAGGAGTAGAACAAATGGTAATGTTGGTGACAGAAGCAGCATTTTCTTGTGTTGTGTCCAGAGACGCTCGGCATGCCTTTATCTTGGCATCACGAGACCGGATACTACAAGTGCAAATTAAAATATTGCACTAAACGTGAACACTAAACAGCACTTCAGTCAATTATCTGCCAACACAAAATTACATATGAATGTAGGAGAGGGGCGTAACTTGAACTGCAGTCACCCCCTCATCTGATTTGTAGGCATATTTTTTTCACGCTCAATCCTTGCCATAGGAACTAAATACACATTTCTGATTGGTTGCAGTTTGCGATTGTCCAAACCTTCTGGTGCATATATTGTAACGGTATGGATTGGCATGAATTTTTAAACCAACCCTCGTATTTCCCCAGCCTCAATTCTTAGAAATGAAAGCAGCCAGCGAACAGTTGGAAGAGAACAATGCTTAGGAATTTGTTACCCAAAAGGTACCTCACTTCTCCAGACAGTCTTGCCTCCTCCCGTCAGTCCATATTAAGAAGAAAAATTTTTGCTACCCTCGAAAGAAACGCCCACGCACAAGTCCTCATGACGATAACAGATCTTTACGTGACAATGTGAAGTCTATCAATAATCGTCGATTATATAACTTATTGGAATAATCAGTGTTTTTAATGTGATTTCTATTAACTTATAAACCATTCATTATATATATTATTAGCAATATAATAACGTAAAAGGTTAATGTTTTCTACGAACTATATTGTAGTTTAGTCAGTGTATTCTTGCGCTGTAATCTGGCAACTATGTGAGGCGTGAAGAGAAATGTGTGTTTTCCTAGCCACCATGTGAAGTACAAGGTACCAAGTTTCTGTCTTCACTTAAAGTATAGACATACGTAAAGTTTCAGTGTCTAACTTCTAAAATAATGCAAAATAATTTATGGAACACAACGTTCGAATTTGAACAAACAAATTAGTGTCTTTTCACATACTAGTGAATAATGAAAACCACATTAAAATCAACGAAGAAACTTCTCTTTGATTCATCGTGCATTGCCGAAATGAAACCATCGAGTTATCATCTTCAAGTGACAATACAAACGAAATCTTCCTCATGAACGCGTATGGATGTTCTTCGTTACGTTTGCCGGAATCGTCGTACGCGGTCCGTGCCGTTCCGAAACCTTTGGGCCAATTTTTTTCTTTTTTTGAGTGAAATGTTATACTAATATAAAAAAATTAGTATTGTTCTAAATTATATGTAGTGTAACCCACATAGTGCATAACAATATAAAGTTATTTACAATCCTTGTTATCATTTCGAAAATGATGATAGTGCTAACCAAATGTGTTTAATAAGTCGTATTTTCTTTTAGCGCTTCAAATGTGCATAAGTTAAAGTGTATGCGGCATAAAGTGTTTATCAACAGGTAAGGTATTTCTAAACAGTGGAGAACAAACATTACTTTCGTCTCCCACTATCCATCTGGCGTAAATCATGCATTGCCACCCCACTTTGTATTCTCTTACAGGCAGCGGACAGCATATCTTGGAGCTGACGCAACAGCGATGGTGGGTAAACGGGTTATGCCTCTGATGTTTAACGCCCGAATCCCAGGACCGTAAGAATGAGATTATTTGTTTACTTGCCAGTTCCTTATTGGATCTATCAGTCTTTGACAAATGAATGATGTTAAGGAAGACTCTAAAAGAGATCCAAGGTTCGAATCCCAGTATTATTATATCTGGCTTTCGTCACGTAAACAAACTCCTCTTATAATATTGTGTGTTATAGTAATAGAAGAAAATTGTCACTTTGTGCGTTAGGTAAGAACATGAGGCATTTTTTTTTACGCACTACCCTAAAGAAAATATGTATTTTGGTCATGAGGAAACGGGTGAGGTTTGAAGTTGGACCACCCGAGTGTGACGTAATGTCACGTTGTATTATGAAGGCAAAAGTGGAACAAAACGAGGCCTGCTGGGCTTCTAACCCCTTCGCTCGCTCAGCTGTTTCGTAACGTAAATAAATCACTGTACGTACAGCGGGGGACACTTCTAGATGGTACACCTTAGCCGTAAATCTCCATATGGCTGTACCATTTAGAAGTGTCCCCCGCTGTACAAGGGCAAATGACTATTATTTTTATCTTAATGATAAAAGTGTTATGAATTTTTTTAAAAAAAAATCCTTGAGCCAGGTTTAAACCCACGCGAAAAACAATTTTCGTTAATAGCTCATTCGCTAGAACGCTTGGCCACGAGAACCGACAGCAGCAGGCATTTGATTTGTGCGATATGTATGCTACGTGGCGAAAAACTGATAACTTCAACCAATCAGAATCGTGTATTTAGCTCCTATGGTTAGGATCGAGCATGATTAAAATATATGCGTTTTATGGGTTATTTTCAAGCGAAAAGAGGCATAAACTACAATGTTGTATTTCATTCAACTGTTAAGATGCTTTAAGCGTTTCAAATGTGGAAAAACGAATTCTTTTCATTTTACGTACTTTTACTCCATTGTATACAATACCTAACAAGAAAATATTTGTTAAGACATTTTAACTTAATATCCCAATCTTCACAAATAAACAAAATTTATTGGCTCCTTTTCCCCCCTCCAATTCAGTAGTGATGATACCTAAAAACTTGAGGTATTATTCTAAATTTTTTCTACATTATGTTTGGATTATTTGAAGAGCAATTGTTATGATATAAGCAATTATTATGAATTTAATGAGTATTTCACTTATTCTTTTAAAAAACTACGTCTTTATCATTTTATTTTTCAAATTTAAAGCCAATGGCGGCACCTCAGAAAAATGAGGTATCAATTTGATTTTTCTTTATTTTATAATAACTTTATTTCGCTAAAAGTGACCACTAGGGATAACATGATTTCGAAGGATTTTTTTTTTTTTGATATACCCTAATGCAGTGACACTCAAGCCTTCCGATAACGCGGACCCCCCTGTTCATTCGGAAAGTGATCCGCGGATCCCCTTGCAATGCTATCTGAAATTTCACATGGTATTAAAAGCTATACTGATTAGAATTATCACTGACAAGAAAAATATCGCAATAAGTAATTTATTCCAAATATACATGAATGTTTCCTAGGAACCCCTGTAACATGGGTTCCTGTCACCACGGCATGGCGCGTCCTCAGGTTGCGGATCGAGGAGAAGGCCTCTAGATATAGAGGTTAGCTGCGAATATACTGAATAAGCAGTCGCGGACAGTCGACTAGGAGTGGTCCTCCAGCTTGGGGATTTGGGTAAGGCTAACACCCTCATCCTGTAAAAAAGGTACTTGTTCAGAAACATTCACAAAAGCCTCGGACAAGGACTGATAACTTGGCACGACCTCGGCAAAAGAAAATGGACATGAGATTTGGAACATGGAATATTAGAATATAGGGCAGGCGCGTTAAAATCTGTTACGAGTGAGTTAGAGAAATACAGGATGGACCTAGTAGGAGTTCAGGAAGTTAGGTGGGAAGGAAATGGATCTGAGAATTCCGGAAATTTTACGTTTTTTTACGGGGAAGGAAATAAAAATCACCAGTTAGGAACAGGGTTTTTCGTTCATAAACAAATATTACCAGCAATTAAACGGGTTGAATTTGTTACTGACAGACTTTCTTTTATTACTCTCAAGGGACGGTGGTGTGATATTATTGTTTTAAATGTACATCCTCCAACTGAAGATAAGGGTGACGATATAAAAGATAGTTTTTACGAAGAAGTGGAACGGATATTTGACCAACTCCTGCGATACCATATGAAAATTCTATTAGGGGATTTCAATGCGAAGGTAGGACGAGAGGATATTTTCAAACCGATTATAAGGAACGAAAGTTTGCATAAGGAAAGTAATGACAACGGTGTTAGATTCGTGAACTTTGCAACATCCAAAAACCTAATCGTGAAGAGTACAAAATTCCCACATCGCGACGTTCATAAATACACTTGGACATCACCAGACGGAAAAACACATAATCAAATTGATCACGTTTTAGTAGATAGAAGAAGGCAATCTAGCATAATTGACGTCCGGTCGTTTAGAGGGGCTGATTGTGACACCGATCACTACCTGGTAGTAGCGATAATACGGGAGAGATTATCGTTCAATAAAGGTAATATTCAATGTCCGAAAACGAAGAGATTCAATTTAAAGAAATTAGAAGAGAGCCAGGTAAGAAAGGAATACCAGATTGAAGTTTCGAATAGATTCTCGGTTTTAGAAGACTCGGAATGCACTAGTGTTGAGGATACTTGGATTGAAATTAGAGATAGCATTAAAAGTTCAGCAATAGAAAAATTGGGACACGCGGAAATACGTAGGAACAAACCATGGTTTGACCAAGAATGCATTAAACTAGCAGAGAAGAGAAAACATGCAAAATTACGGTGGCTACAAAATCCGAATGAAATAACTACACAAAATTTCGCAGATATCAGGCGGGAAACTTCCAAAACTTTTAGAACAAAGAAACGCGATTTTTTGAAAGCTAAAATTAAGGAACTTGAAGATAAAAGTAAAAATAAAAAAATTTGGGACACGTATAAGGGGATAAGCGAATTTAAGAAAGGCTATCAACCTCGTGCTTATATATTAAAGAAAGCTGACGGAACAGTTCTCACTGATACGGATAGCCTCTTAAACAGATGGAAAGATTTCTTTGACGATTTGCTGAACACGCAGCCAAAAACGAATGCGCGTGGAGGAAAGGAGATACACACCGCAGAACCGTATATTCCAGAACCCAATCGAATAGAGGTAGAAGCCGCTATAAAGAAATTAAAGAAACACAAATCTCCGGGTGTGGATGAAATTCCGGCTGAGTTAATTTTAGCTGGAGGCGAAAAATTGTGGAACAAGATATACAAACTCATTCTCCTTATCTGGAACAAGGAAGAACTGCCACAGGAGTGGAAAGAATCAATCATTGTTCCAATTCACAAGAAAGGCGACAAAACTGACTGTAATAATTATCAAGACATTTCTCTTCTCTCAACATCCTATAAAATTCTTTCAAATATTCTATTAGCAATACTGACCCCATACGCAGATGAAATTATTGGAGATTATCAGTGCGGATTTAGACGAAATCGATCAACTATCGACCAAATATTTACCATTCGTCAAATACTCGAAAAAAGTGGGAATACAATATCCCGGTACATCAACAATTTATTGATTTTAGAAAGGCTTACGACTCGGTTAGGAGAGAAACATTGTACAACGTTCTTACATAACTTGGAATACCGAGAAAGCTAATTGGACTAATTAAGATATGCTTAAGTGAATCCCAAAGTAAAGTCCGGGAAGGAAAATTTTTGTCCACGAGCTTCTACGTCCAAAATGGCCTGAAACAAAGAGATGCGTTGTCGCCATCCTTATTATTATTTAACTTCGTTCTGGAATACGCTATAAGGAAAATCAAAGATAGCAACCAGGGCCTAGAGTTGAACGGTATTCACCAGGTGATGGCATATGCTGATGATGTAAATTTAATAGGGGATGATAGGAGAACAGTAGAAATAAATGCAGAGATCTTATTAAATGCTCGCAGGGACATGGGTTTAGAACAGTGATGTGCCGTAAACTATAATTTTACGTCTACGCGATTGTCTACTGTAATCTATACGTAATCTACATTACACCTTTTCCCGTGTAGACTATGTAGACAACCAGTATCAAATGTAAGGAAGAATTTCGTTGCTCATTTGTTCATATTTCCTCATTCAGTTGTTTTGCTTCGGTGCAGCGAAAGATTAGGGAAACGACTAATATATAAAAAGTAGAGGGAATTATCTAATCTGTATGTTTACTCTGCTCTGCACATACCACTTCCTTAGATTTTCCACTTCGAGCACTGCTTTTATAATGAAATTTACAAAACTAATTCTCACTTGTGGGCTTTCAGTCTTGAATCTGCTGTATTTGCCAATGTTTTCTTGCATATTTTACAAAATGCATAATATTTTTCGTTTTCCTTCATCAAGACGAAACTAAGTATTCGAAAGTTACTATTCGCTGGTCTAGGCATTTTATTTTGTACGCAATTTCGCAAGGTAACGACAAAAGAAAGCTCCTTTATTGTTCACGACGCCATATTAAATTACGTGTTGTTGACATATTCTACATAGTCTACGTTATTTACATTGTCTACGCATAGTTGACACGTAAACGTAAACTATCGTTTTTTACGCGTAGACGCACATCTCTGGTTTAGAAGTAAATGCAGAGAAAACTAAATACATGGAAGTGCGTCGGGACCGTAATACGGCAAATTGTGGAGGCGTTAAAATATTAAATAATACTTTTGATAAAGTAAATACTTTCAAATATTTAGGATCAATATTAACAGACGAAAATCATATTCACGAAGAAATTAAATGTCGACTAAAAGCAGGGAATTCGTGTTACTATTCGGTTCAAAATCTCTTGTCGTCGCGAATTCTGTCGAAGAATTTGAAGCTTAAAATATATAAAACGATAATCATGCCTGTTGTTCTGTATGGTTGCGAAACATGGTCACTTACTCTGAGGGAAGAACATAGACTGAAAGTATTTGAGAACAAGATCCTGAGACGAATATTCGGACCCAAGAGGAACGAGAATGGGGAATGGCGGAAACTTCATAACGAGGAACTACATAGTTTATACGTTTTACCCAATATTATTAGGGTCGTCAAGTCTAGGAGGCTTAGGTGGGCAGGTCATGTAGCTAGAATGGAAGAAAGTAGAAACGCTTTCAAAGTCTTGACTGGAAGACCAATCGGAAAACGAGCATTAGGAAGACCTAGGCGCAGATGGGAGGATAATATTAAGATGGATCTCGCAGAGATAGGAATACAAAGTAGAAACTGGATCCAATTAGCTAAGGATAGAAGTCAGTGGAGAGCTTTTGTGAACGCGGCACTGAACCTGCGGGTTCCATAGGCCATAGAGTTAGTTAGTTAGTTAGTTAGTTTCCTAGGAACGAAATTTCAATTGAAAATACAGTAACTTTCAAGACTGAAAATCAATGCACTTTTATTAAAAGGAAATTCACTTGATGAACAGTGTCCTCAAATGTGGGTTCACTAATACGAGGTATGAAATTATTTCTGTTTTTCCACAATTGCACTGAAATCCGGAATAAGTTTTTCACCATTGATCTTGGTAGGGAAAGACATTAAATGTTGCAATGCCTTTTCAGTTAACTCTTTATACTCATAGAGCAGAAATTTAGTAAAGTACGAAAACATTTAAATTTACAAACGTAAGTATAATTTCTAATTGCTTACTTTTTAGTAACTAAAAAAAATACTTCTTGCATAACATCTGTGAGTTCCATTTTATTATAACACATTTCAAATTTTAGGCGTCGCGAACTCCTTGGCTACATCCCACAGACCTTCAGGAGTGCGCGTACCCCACTTTGAGAACCACTGCCCTAATGGACACCCTTGCATGTATTCCCGCAATGGTACCGTGGTCAAATATCCGTTCTACTTCTTCGTAAAAACTGTATTTTGTATCGTCATCCTTATCTTCTGTTGGCACATGTACATTTAGAATATTTAGACAATAATATTACACCACCGGCTGTTAACAGTTAAAAAAAAAAAAGTAAATTTGTCATTAACAAATTCAGCCCCAAGAAATGAATTCGGAAGGATAGTAGTGAACTAGCAATTCTAGTTATGTGTGTGTGGAGAATTTTAAGGAAATTGGGAAATTTAAGAAAGAGGATTGAAGCAGTTGTTGCATCAATTACTCCTAACACACTGATCAACGTGTCGGAAGAATCGCCTATCGACGCGATGTGTGCCATGTGACGAATAGTGGTACTCACATTGAACACTTGTAGCAAAATCTGAGTTGCTCTTTCATTTGATGTATTGTTCATAATTGTACGTTAAATGTAATAAATACTACACAGCCTCAAAACGCCGATATTCATTTTGAAACACCCTGTATCGGACTCAGTATTTGAATTGAGTTGAGTTGATTTTAAGTTTAACGTCCCGTACTAGAAATTCATATCTACAAAGAAAAAGAGAAAGTATCGCTGGGTGATGTGTTTATATGGGAGTGTAGTGCAAAATGCTTGTGTGATAATTTTCTTAAAGCATATCTCTATAAAGGCCTTAATTCACTTACAGACAAGGTTAAAAGTAAAAGTAATTGAATAAGAACATGCAACATTATTTATGAAAACTGAGAATGTACATAGAATGAACCAATCTTGATGGTTTATGAATTAGTTGGGAAAAAGTTTGCAATATTCGTCTGCCGCACAATCTCGTGGTCACTAGTTTCTGATAGGAATTATCGTGAAACTGCTGGGTCAGTTGAAGGAATCAACCAAAAGTTTGTTTTCTCATAATAATACATACAAGACGTGTTCAAAAAGTATCGAAAAGTTCAAAAAGTACCTTATTTTTTTCCCGCGTAAACCAATGAAGCGCGAGAGATTTCCTTCAATGTAGATGTAGAAGGGACACTCATGCACTGCCATGACCTTTTTCCGGTCCGCAGAGAGTGACAGTCTCTGGCAGTCGGCCAACGAGTGAAGACGTGTAGCGAGCGGTCGTCGATTTTTTTCTTTCTTTCTTTCTTTCTTTTCTTTTTTTTTTTTTTTTTTGGTAAAATGACAGAAAAACTTGAGCGGCGATATTGCATCAAATTTTGCCAAAAGCTTGGCAATATCCAATGGGATCGACACTTTCAATTTTGAACGCGAATTTGGGCATGAGCAGAGTTCGCGAAATTTGATTCGGGTTTTCATCGCCAAACACAACATTCCTGTGTGTAGTTAGGCTCTGTACTCACCCGATGTGGCTCCGTGTGACATAGTTATTTCTCAAGCAGAAAATGCCTCTAAATGGGGCTCCATTTGTGTTCAAAAGAAGATATAATGCAGAATGTGACGGCACGGTTGTTCACCATTCCAAAACTACGTTCCAGAAGTGTTTCTAACAATGGCGGGAGCGCTGGGAGAAGTGTTGGGTTACCAAGGAGACTGCTTTGAAGGGGATTAGTGTTTCGGATTTCCAAATCAACAAATGTATTTTTCGCCAACCAAAGATCAATCGAAACTTTTTGAATACATTATTCCTAAACACTATTTTTGCCTCGATAAAAAATGTTTGTTCATGCTTGGAGGTGACCACTGTTTTGAGCACATACTGAAAGAAATAATTCAGATTATTTCGTCTAATCTTACTTAACTTCATCAGTGTCAAATGACCAGAAATAAATAAGTAGTAATTATACTACGTTACTTGGAAAGAAAGCTGAGAAGCAAGTCAGACATAAGTACTTTTATTTTAAAACCAGTGCTTATAATTTCCATTCATTAAAAAAATCCTTAATGGTTGAATGATATAGAAGACAAAACATAGAATGTAATTGTACAAATGAGCTACCATTAATAGGAAACATCATTAAGAGTAACAGGACATTTTATATTGATATTTTTTCCCCTCTCTCTAACGCATATGAACATAATCCTATGATTTGAGGCTTTCGGAAATTGTCACTTCTCCAGTTTTGAGAATGAATACAAGGTTTATTAGGTGGTAAACTGATGTAGCTTGACACTTGGAAATTCATAGCTCTTAAAATTCAACAAATATCACGGATAAAATAGTGATAAAAATTCCTCAACGTATACATATCCAAAATAAATTATGTAGGAAAAAGAAGTATATTTGACTTGTGGAACCCAGTAGTTAACCACGTCGCGTCTGAGCAACGATCACACGGAAATCTTTTTCTGAAAAAATAAATAAATAAAATTATCATGTATAGCATTATCAATTCAAATACATTGTAAATATTTAGACACATATGTTTAAAAATACAGGGTGTCCCACATGAAACCGGTACGCCTAACGTACGAGATTCAAGTAACACTTTAAAAACAACAATGAACTGGCTAACAATGAATAGATAATAGTAACGTTAAACAGTTACCTGTTTATAAGAGACGCTGGAAGTAGTGGCCATGGGTATCCAGGCATCGCTGACCTCGCTTGATGACGTTACCAGTAACACGCTGTAATTCTACAGGCGTGATGTTAATTTTTATAGTATTGTTCCGTTTAAGAGCGTCTATTGTGTAACGATTGTCAACATACACTTTGCTTTTCACTATGCCCCATAAATAAAAGTCACACGATGTTAAGTCTGGGACCTTGGGAGTCAAAGGCCTCTATTGACAAGTCTGTCTTCAGGAAACACAGACTGATGTGGGTCCTCACAACAACTGACGCATGAACATACTGCTGCACCAAACTTTCCGATAAAATCCAGTGTAGCCAACTTTCGCGAGACAGTGTTACCACCCCACAAACAATTTAACTAGAGATGATAAACCGCTACGTGAGGCATACCGGTTTTATCTGGGACATCTCTCACGATATCCTTTATTATCAAATGTATTTATCTAAAGACAATAATTTTAAATTTAATTGTTAAGGGGATAAGAGAAATATTTACTTCATTATAAAGATATAGCCGTAAATTGTCTTCTATCCAACCAGTTTATCGAGATATCTCATTTCAATTTTAGAACTCTTGCACGAAAAGTTGAAGGCTTGTTTCTAAAGTGATTTGATCCTCATGCGAATCAGTAGCGTCTCCTCTGGATGTGCAAGTCGTGTTTTAACGCCCAACGAAAAATGAAGAAAATAGTATTTTAATTTAATTAAATGGATCGTCAGAACTAGATTCTTTTTATTTTCATTGAAATAGAATCAACTGCTGAAGTGCGGGAAAACAGATCTCCGTCGTGTTTTGGGGAGACACCTCTGTAAGTAAGTCGTTTGCAACCCTCTGGCTGCATTTTCACTGCTTTTTCAAGATTTATATTGTGCATGCGTTTCGTGTTTCTCACCTTGTCCTTCTGTGATCCAAGGTGTTGTTTAGAAAGTCAACGTCTTGAGTTTTCTGCTTCTCTCAAGTGTTGCCAAGTCTGTAGATCTACAGATTTTTTAAATATTGATTCGGAATACTTTTGGGAGAGGGGAGAAGATGTGGTTTACGGGCTTTTTTATTGTTAAACATATCGTTAAATTTATAAGTTAAGGTTACATTCTACTTTTTGCTAAAAATACATGTAAGGAACACGGCGAAAAGAAACATCATTTTTCTCTCGATCCAATAAAGTTGTGTTCGAAGGGCCAGTTGATGGGGGAGAAAAGCCTGGACGTTGAGCTATAGAATGATTTTAATTCTGCCATTTTCTTTCCCTAATTTTCATTTATTTTGTCGCTAGTGCGTCATCCTGAAGACTTACGGTTTCGGGCCACCTATTACTGTCTTCGAGTGCTTCAAAATTCTAATTTAATAAATCAGTAATTCAGAGGTTTCTACGCAAAGAAAGACAGTCGAGCTGGAATTCAAGTAATTGTAAATAAATAATTGCTTGTTTTTGAGTTTCAGCTTCATATTTTGAAACATTTACTTATATAATTATTGTAATTAAATGTATTCTTTACGTAATAACATCCTCCTTGATTCATGTTTATAATTTGCAGACTAAGTTGTTAGAAGAAAATCGCTATTTACAGGTTGGCGTAACTAGGACATTTTGCTGGGGGACGGCCATGGTCCCTTACTTCCGAAAGTTACGGGAACTTGAGGCACAGACTATATTCAAGATGAATGGGCAAAGTATACAGTATTAAATACTCGTATCTTGAATGCAAATGCCACTAAAATAGTTATGCGTAAATTGAGGTAAACTTATCACATTATTTTCGATCAGGAAAAAAAAAAAGTGGGTGGCCTCATCTTTGTTCCTGCGGAGTTTGTTCTCCTCTAGTTTCGCCTATGATTGTGACGATTAATATATATTTTCCTTTCTTGCCAACATCCTAACATCCACGTCAGGAGACGCCACTGATGTGGATGACTTAATTTGGTGAGTAAGGCCACAAAATAAGTGTTTGAAACTACTGGAAAAGTCTTACAGATGCAATTTACGAAATAAGTGTTTTTTCTTATTTCCTTAACAATAAGTAACTAAACGTAATTGAATTAAAAATAACTTTAATTGAAATCTTAACGCATATCCATATATTTTATCTATATTTTTACTTTTCTCTGTAGTTTTCATGAGTTTCTATATAGCTAGTCTTTTTTGTGTGTGCGTAATGGAGGTTCTTCCTGGGAGAGAGCGTTTGATTCGGACTCCATATCTCGTATAGTCAGATTTCAAACATTCATGTATTCTTTGAAATGTTAATTTTATATTGTCTTATTTTATTAACATTACTATTTGCATATCTTAAATTATAGAATGTTTTATGTTTTTCGGAACACTGGCTTAAAATATCCGAAGTTATACACATTAATTTTCCTAATTTTATGCAGCTAACAAATTACCCATTGTAAGTCTATTATTATATGTGTGTATTTGGAAAACAAATTGTATAAAATACAAAACAAATTGTTGACTTCTTTGTGTTGAAGTCGATTTCGAAGTATCCATCCATGGTTGAGCTTATTGATATAAAAATCGTTGTACGAGTAATTTCAGGCTCTCCACCGACCCAGAAAACGTGGAAAAATTAAGGACTTCAGATTACCAATAAAAAGTTATTGAAAAGTCGAGGAATATCCTAAAGCTGAAAAATCTTGGAAAAATCAGGGAATTTTAAGTTCGGATTTTTATTTCTTAGAATTTTTTTTTCTTATCCGGTTATTTGGTAGGGGATATTTTATAAAATAATTAGTTTGTTTCGCACATACATACTATATGAGAGACCCAGATTCGATTCCTCGCGGAAGCTCATTTGGTTCGGATCCCACTTTACGCTGTAGGTTAACGTCACATATAGCCTCGCTCCTGAGAGGGACGTTAAACTAAAATGAAATCAAATCAAACACACTCCATATACATGTATAAATTCATAATAGATGAGGAACCTGCTGGACGGGAAAGTGATAATTGCTTTTTTACATTATATATGGAGCTTTAATTTGTAAATCATGACCTGGAAAGCCTGGAAAAGTCAGGGAATTGGTCCTCGCCAAATAAGTGGTAGTCCTAAATATGCATTTATAGAACACCATACTGATATTTCTATACTTTTAAACAACCTGGATATTTTACAATAAGAAATGTGTCATCATATCTGAAGATCTCAACATCAACTTCTTAAAGAGCTCGAAGGATATGAAACTTTCAATATTTATTAACCTCATATTATTTAGTTCTCAAAATTCATGAATCAACAAGAATAATCAGGTTTTGTAAAATTATTAATTATAGCTGGAACAAAACAAACTTTGCAAGGAGATCTGTCAGATTCCTTAGGCAGCGGTAGAGACTAGAAGGGGCTAAATATAAAACTACGTAGTCTATCAACTTAGCACAGTGATTACGCAATGAAGAAGACAGCAGAAAAACAATGTAATCTGCGAGGGTAAGTAACTGCAGCATTTTTAATTTCTTGTCTGCTCACCAAACACTAGATGTCACCGTTGACTACACCTGTGCAAGGTTGCAGCCAGTGGCGTAACTAAAGGTTTGGGGGCCACCCCGCAGACAGCGTGGAGTAGGGCTTCTTCTCTGCGTCCCACTTCACGATTTGGGGCCCCCATGATGCGGGGTATGCAGGGCCCTTATTTACGCCCCTAGTTGCAGCGCTATCGCATCCGTCCGGTTTGCGTTGTTGCGAAATAAAGTCGGACGCGCTACTCTCTGTGTGCACCAAAGAAGAACAGCTTTCTGTCATCCATTTCTCGTGGCCTGAAGATGTACTAGGAGCGGAAATTCATAGAATACTTTCAGCATAGTACGAGGACAATGTGTTGCCACAGCGAAGTCTTTGCCAGTGGATTGAACAGTTCAAAAGTGGTCGAACAAGCGTGAATAATGAGTAAACAACAGGGCGTCCAGCTACAACAACAACTGATGACATAATGGAACGAGTCCGTGCCTTGATTCTGAGTATCAGACGAATGACTGTTGATCAAGTGGCAACCCATATGTAGATTACTCATGGTTCTGCATATGACAACATGCATAATAGGCTCAACTTTCACAACGTTGTGCGAGATGGATTCCGAAAAAACTCGGTGAAGAGCACGAGCAAAATCGTGTGAGAATCTGTCAGAACCTACTGTATCGTCATGCTAACAAAGGTGAAGAGTTTCTCAGACAAATCATCAATGAAGATGAAATGTGGATTGATCACTTTCTACCGAAAAGCAAAGTCAACAGAAATTAAAGAGTCAATCTTCTGCAGGAAAAATTATGCCCATAGTGGTTTGGGACTCAGAAGGGCCAACCCTGGAACATTACTTGGAAAAGGGGTCAACAATAAACAGTAAAAGGTACTGATATGCTGGTAATCAGGTTGAAGCTTGCAATTCATAATAAACGCAGAGGTCGATTATCAGAAGGCGTTCTTGTGTTGCGTAACAGTGCGCGTCCACACCGCTTAAATTCTTCACGCGCTGTGTTTCGAGGTGTTGAAGCATCCTGCATTTAGTCCCGATCTCGCCCCATCGGATTACTATCTGTTTGTCCACTTGAAGATGCTTTTAGAGGTCGTCGATTCAGCTCCGATCAACAGGCGAAGAAATCTGCGGGACCAAAAACACTTTTTGCAGAAGATATCGAAAAAGTTGTGCAACGGTGGACCAGGTGCATTGAAAAGCAGGGCGACTATGTTGAAAAATGATGTGAATAAGAGTATTGTACTCTTCTGGTAATAAATAACAAAAATGATTGCAGATACTTATTGACTTACTCTCGTACATCGCACTTGTAATGTTGTAAAGTTTACTTAAAAAATACATAGTAAATAAAGTGTAAAAATTAACTATAAGATGTTCCTCATTTCCTATTTGCAAGAAACGCTCCTACTCGGGTTTGATCTTTCATCGTATATGGTTCAAACCTTATAATAAACTGTATATTCACGTTTCATTGTTTTGGTACTAAAAGGTTTGTTAAAGTGCAAGAACTGACAGGGTCTTCAGCAGCCTAAAATATCCAATAGCGCATCCCTGCACACCAATCAATCCATCGAGAATTTTCTTTCCAACCTAACAGTCTGTCTCAGTTGTACAGAATACTTCCATAAACTAAAGCTATAATAAAACAGTGGAATAAATACCTGAGGCAATCATGAAATCAGTATATTTTGACGTAAGGCGAATGAATCGTAGCTCATCCCTTGGATCTATGTCACGAACGGCGCTCTTTGCTCTCTCTGTAAACCCACCGAGCACCGTCGAGTACTGCATTGTCAATGTGTTGTCTAGAGTTGTCTCAATTGGAGTTCCTAACGGACAAAAATAAACGTCTTTTGAAAATAATGATTAACTTTAAAGAAATCTTATCCTTTTCTTAAATCCACAATATTAGCTGATGCCAAGCCACATTATCATATACACAAATGCATTTTCTAATAAAAATCAAATTTCTTATAAACTTTTAAAGTTTCTTAACTACAATAGAACTTTAACAAACAAAAGGTTATTTTATGTGTTCCATACATGTACACATACTCGTCAATTTAATTAAAACACCCAAAAAGAGTGCAACTTAACCAAGTTAATATGCGATTGGACCATATTTCACACTGAGAACGGCTCTGATGTGAAGTGGAATTGAACCACAATGGTCGTAAATGGTAAGGGATTATTACACCATTCCGCGTCTCGCGCAATACTTTGTTCCATCAGAGAGGATGGAGGCGAAAATCTCTAACACGGACTACAGATGTTCAATTATGTTTAGGGACAGGGATTGTGTGAGCCAGGAGAGGTGTCCAGATTCATCCCGATCTTCCTTGAATCACAACAAAAGATTTCCAGCTGTAAATGTGCGCATTATCTCCTGAAATATGGCCCGGAAACATCTGAACCACAAGATTCACATGCTCCCTAAAATAGCGACATAATCGGGCAGTAAGCGTCAACACAAGACCCAGTGAAAACCAGAATGTTGTAGCCCACAAAATTATAGAGCCACCCCATGTTTCACGGTTGGGTAGAGACATCTTCAGACGTCTGCCACACACAAGCATGGCCCGTGGTTTGAAATAAGGCGATCGATGGTTCCTGCTACCGTATCACAAATCTCCAGTCATCAGCAATATATATTGCATGTTCGTGACACTATTAACATCGCGCTAGATTGTTGTGATACCTTATCAGTGGCTCCTCCCATGTAACCCGACCCTGTAAATTCATACGATTCAACTCTGGTCGAAATATGAGTGTTGATACATAAACAATCTAACAGTAATGCTTCGCTTATTGAAAGGTAACCCTGATATTTAAGTAAATAATTCAGTGATCGTATTGTGCGAGATGTGAACAACTGATCAAGAAAAGGTTATGGAGCTTCGTAATCCGAGATAGACAGGGTGTTTACATAGATATTGGCGATAGTGAAGATGCATAGTACATTAAATATAGTTAGGAATGGTATATTTAGTAAAGCAGTAAGAGTGATAATTTAAATGAGATTATTTGAGATTAGTCAAACATAGAGAAGGATTAGTTTTGATAGATGGAATGGGAGTTTTCGTGAAGTATTTTCTTTCATAACGTATCATATGCATACAATACCCCGGTGGTATTGTGTACATATGACAACCTAGAATACAATACAAATAATTAGTGGCGTATTGATATTATTATTGTGTGGGACAATTGAATCGATGGGTCTACTTCGTGAATTGGTTGCTGTTCGTAGTACTGACGAGTACTTGAGAATATATATATGGCTTCGTGATTATGATTATTATAAGTATAATAGGAACCCAACGTATAAATATATATAAGCCCAATGTAGAATATATATAAAAGGCCACTAGATGGAAATGAGTGAGTATGTGTGTGTGTGTGTGTGTGTGTGTGTGTGTGTGTGTGTGTGAATGTGATCGGTGTCTCTCAGACCTTTCATCGAGAACTATAATTTCGGGAAAGTTAATTCATATAATTGGTTTGAGTGGAAATTGGTTGTAGTTTGGTGTGTATATGAAGGCGTATAGTTTAATGATATCGATGCATAAGGGTATCTCGAGAATCTTAGCAAACACCTCCATGTACGAATTAAAAGAAAAGGATGTTACACTATATATTTATGATATTTCTCATAACGTGGAAAGATTTAGCAAGGAATAAGTAATCCTATGGATTAACACATCCTATGGATTTTTTCCTCTTTCAATTCTTTGTAATTTTCAGTTTTTTTAATTTTATTGTTTTCTATGTTAAGTACTTTCTTTTTACTTTGTTTTCGTGAGGGGAAGTTTTCATCTCTTTAAATGCCTTATGGCGTTTGTCGTGATAGAGAGATATGTATGTAAACTCACTATAAGGAAGTTTAACTTTGTTTCCCACCACCGATGGATTCGTGATTTAAAAATACCCCTTTTTGCTTATTTAGTCCCCTTTTTGCTCATAGTTTACATTTTTTAATCAATTTTCTTGAACTGGAGTTTCTGAAACTTTTTCCCTTCTATTGTCTTCTTTCGTTTTCAACTGACTCTGATGGTAGTGAAGTTTGTTTGTTACTTAGAAATTTCTAAATTCAAAGGTAAATAAGCTTTGGAATGTAGATCCTAGTCCTGAAGAATGTCTGACTGATACGGAATAAGTATGGCGCAGGTAGGAAGGGAAACTCTTTAGCAGTGGGCCTCCTTCGTATCTCTGCTTGGTCACAGACTTCCAGCGGGTTTCAGGATAATATAAAAGGTCTGTATTGCGAGGACCGTACGCTTTTGGTCTATGTATGATCATTTCGGCTTAAGTCAACAAATGGTTGAACTTTTTTTTTTTGTTATCTACGATGACTAGTTGGTTCGGTCTCTTCCTTTTCGTCTGTTCTCTTTTCCTTGTATCTCTGATCAACGAGGACTCCAAAATACCGAGTATTCAAAATTTAATAAGCTAGCTCATTAGGAATGGGGAAAGGTTAAATTTTAAGCTAAATGAATTTTTTATTATCGGCTTGGAGGTGTTCGATAGTCGCTGTTTTGTTTTCTTCTTTTTTTCTCTCTCTAACTAAATTTTTTTGTGCCATTTCGAGTGTACATACACACTATATATATATATATATATATATATATATATATATATATATATATATATATATATATATATATATATATATATATATATATATATATATATATATTCGATTCATTGATATGCAACAGTTTGCATTTTATTTTATTTTATTTTATTTCTTATAAATATTCTTATTTAAAGAGATGTTCTAGGGATTTTAGGTCCGTAATGGTTTCGTGATCTTAGAGTTGTTCTTCATCTTGCTGAGGAATTATTCTCCACTAGATATACCTGATCCGATATTCTCAATGGTTCTATAGACTGCATCTCTGCCAATTGTTGCAAAATAGTATCATTAACATTACCTAGGCCTAGCTAACCACCAATAAACAGGAATATTAGTCACATGAGTACGCAATTTACAGTTTTTTTTTCCATTTTGTAAAATACCTTGATGGGTTAAAAAGAACTTGTTTATTAATTTACATTTTTGATTGGAGATTTGATGATCTTTTAATGTATTATTTTGGTTTTAGTGATTGTTGTTTTCGCGAGAATACTACTGGCCGTATGTATACACTTTCCATTATTACGAGTTTAAATATTTACTTTAATATATTTGTAACTAATTTGGTATATTCTTTTGCTAGATCGAAACTGTACGGCAACATCTATAATTGAATGTAATTATCAGAAATTCTGTTTCATAACTTAATACCGATGATTAAGACTCTTGGATATTAAATAAGAAAAATATTTTGTTAATTGCTTATTTTTGCACATCAATTTCAATTTTCTGTGCTACCTGCCTTAGTCTACGATGAGTGTCTTCACATCATTTTCTGGAACTGCAGCTTTGTTCCAAGTTCTTAACCATTATACGGAACAAACTGATGGAAAAAATAAAATGTTAACTTTTATATTTAATATTTCAATGTAATTTCAATAATTTTGTGTACGATTTCTCTGTGCGGGCGAGAGTACCCCTGCGAACTTAAGACCGTGGTATTCGTCGTGGTTAGAATTCTCTGTAAATATGAATACGATACTCACTTTTCTTTTCTCTCTCTCTCTCTCTATAATTTGCCTTTCTTTCTTTCTCGTTTTCCCAGCTGCGTCACGACGAAACACAAGCCATTCAATACTCACATCCTTATCGCAACCGGAGTCTGAGAAGCGGCGAACAAGGATATGAGTACGGTAGAATAAACACACACACACACACACACACACACATATATATATATATATATATATATATATATATATATATATATATATATATATATATATATATATATATATATATATATATAACTTAAATTTAACTAAACACAAACAACAAGTTAAGAACTAATCTTACGAACAAATGACAAAACTTGGTTTGAAATGCGTAGCATATGTAATGACATTCAATATGGATTATAATATACATAGAATAACATTAAACATACAGATAAACAAATCCCTGCTTTTAACATTCACGGCCGTTCATTAACGATAAATTTCAATATCTTGGTAGAGATTTGCAATATATTATCATACTCACGATAATCTTCGATCGGTCAACTCGTTCGTAGTAATTATGGTCCTGGGGTCAAGTTCCAATTGGATGAGAGAGTCCGCAAGAGGCTCCACAAATGGTGATTTAATCTGGTTCGCATTAATACGCTTATAGCTGCATAATAACTACTCCAAAATTTCATCGTGGGGGATCCAAATGACGCACAGTCCAAATGACGCACATATAAAAGCGTAGGCTAGTATTCTGGTGTACGAAAAAATAATATGCACCACACACATACAGTATTTCACTAATTATGACATTATTGATAGGCAGAACGGCCCACTTTAATATTCAAATATATACGATTATTTTTTTTTCAAGTTAATATCTCGTCTCCTAAAATACTCAACTCCGGCAGGGGAGTTTACTTCACACAAAATGTAGAACAACTTCGAACAGCGCGGACGCCAAAGGTCTGGCTCCCATTCACACAAGCGCGCGAATAAGCTTGTTTGTCCAACAGGCTTCTACATACAGCAAAGCTTGGGCGAAAGATAAGAGTCCCGAAAGTTCGCATTCAAGGGCAGACACAAAGAATGCAGGATTCATGCAAACAGCCTCCCTGTTCCTTAACCATATATGGTCACAGGATTGGAGCTAAACGCACCAACACATACTAAGTAGGCATACCAAACTCGTGAGAGAGCGGCTTCGAGATATTTCTCTCATGTACGAGGCTTGGTCAATTAAGCTCAAAATTAACACTGTCTTTCCCATTTTGATTTAAATGCGATAAATGGGCTTGAGGGACCGGTGACAAACTCTACAAATCTTTTGTAAATTAGTGAAGAATCAGTAGCAATCATTATGTCCTAAAATACTTCCAACAACCATAGTTTAACTTATATTAATTTAGTGTGTCCACTCTTTATAAAACAGTGTTTCCCTAATTAATTATTTGGAGCTGCAATAGTGCGAAATCACATCTGATTCATATTTTTCCAAAAGTGCAAATAGTAACAGATTAGCGCATATGTTCAAATATGTCTGAATCAAATTAAATTTTTAAAAATCGATTGCCACATAATATGGGTAAACAGGAATAATTTATCAAGAGGATACCTAGGTTATAAATTACCATGATTTCGCTAAATTACCATGACCTAGGTTATAAATTACAATATATCTAAATTACAGTGAAACAGTTAACTAAAAGAATTGCTAATTTATCAGAACTGTGGTTTACTAAAATTTTATTCTTATATATATAAGAACGGAATTTGCTCAAAGATGTATTGACAACATAATGGAACAGTTTCTTTTAAATATATATATATTATTCTGAAATAATTCTGCAAGAATCTGGAAAATCAAAATACAAATAATACTAAAGAACATTTTCCTGAGAACTAAAATCCAAAATATTTGTTTTACTTTCTTTATATTTTTGAATGGTGCAATTTTCTGCAATGTTATTAAAAATTTCATGAAAACTTGCTGTAGCAAATAAAACCATAAGAAAATATTTTTTAATTATCGACTGTTTTAAAAAATATCTGAAATTACAAATCTTACGTAAAATACTGATGAAATCACATTACTGTTTACTTCCATAGTGGATGGAGATATTTCCATTTTGCAAAGTATTAATTTGATTATTTTTGCAAAGTTTTGTTATTTTTTTAAACTTTAATATGAATATGTTGAATTATAATTTGTAAATAAAATTCAGCTGGAAAAATGTATTTCCTATAAACTGCAGACGAATGCATCCTAGCAAATAATATTAGTGTAGTTATGATTTTATTTTATTTATGTGTAAATTTTCAGTTTGATGTAGTGGTGTGGATTTACTGTTTGTTTCTATAGAATATCTAATAGTGAATGATTTGAACCAACATTTTAGCAGACCTCCCTTTTTATATATGACAGTAGAGTCAATATACAGCTTAGGCATACACTGGAAACAATATCAATGAAACTTATGAAGCAATATCTAATTATTATTATTATTTCATTTAAATATGATCTAGATATATTAAATGCTGCATAGCACAGAAGAAGATAGCGTAATCGTTGAAACATATAATAGTTAAAATAGTGAAATAATTTTCTTTACAGAATTGGATTGTGAATGTTTTCTTTCAAGGTTATTCTTTTATGTGGATAACTTTGATACCTTTTCTTCTTTCTGTTTTCTCGTACTTTTTCTCTTTTCCTTCATTTCTTTCTTTTCTTTGTTTTTTTCTTTTTACAGTCTAACTACAACCTCATGTCCTCTTTATCCTAGAGACATTTTATCTGGAAGGTCTCTCTCTCCGATGAAGTGACAGCGTTATCCAACACACAGTTAATATGTTTAGTTTTGTTTCTATGGAGACCGTTGCTATAGAGTTGACATGAGAGGGGGGGAGGAGGTTAGACACAGGCTGTGGAAGGACTCCTGCTTGAGTTCCTCCGTCACTCGCATCACAGTCGCACAACGGCCAAGTGATAATCGGCGTTAATATGGGCGGGACCTGTCACTGAGAGTTTTCTTTCGGCCGCTATTCCTCTTCACTGATGGTTTTGCCATGAATTTTGTACGCGTTGAAACCTTGGACACTGTCCATCGCGATGCACTTAACACACTTCCTGCTTTCGTCACGCTTGTGCCACGTAACCGAGCGCAAATAGTTTGCGCTCTTTAGAAATTGAAGAGGTCATTCATTTTACACTCTTACTATCTGTTAAGTTCACTGCATACTACTGTTCTACTGATCGTTACGTAGTACGGAATTTGCCCTAACATATCAACAGTCTGGCGCTGTGGTTGGCCCCTGACTTGCCAACCCAGATAACTGGCGTCTTTCCATTTAATTGATAAGTGTATGTATATAGCCGAGAGAGATTTCATATAGGCAGATAACGTGACTTATCTCTTCAGAATATTATACTGGTTTGATATTCCTGAGTACGTACAAGACCATTGTTCCTTTCATTTTCGTGAACCGTTATTACCATATCAAGTCCACATGTGCGCAGCTCTCTCTCCTCAACCTAGTCATAACTCATAACCAGCTCGAACTGAGTTCTCGCAACCTGGTTTCCTGGATTTACCTTCCTGGAAACCAGGTGGCGGCTCCTAATTGGCTATGGGTAGTTTGAGGATCGAGCTTAGCGCTCATGAGACCTCATCTGTTTTATTTTCTAACGTATGTACATATGAAGCCTTCTAGACACAAGCATTATACAAAATGTGAGCAACTGGAATTAGTAATACACTTTCCATCTCTCTTGTTGAGATAATGTACAACTGCTTGGCTACCAACCAAGATGTGCAATGGCGTAGGATGAAACAATAGACTACCAATGGCAGCAGCTAAATATTCCATCACAAAAATGGGAAAGGGTCTTATGCCTGTGCACTGAAAAAGAATGTTATCCTTCGCGTCCACAACAGCCATAAAAGTGGGTGTAGCGTAGGAGTAGCATTGTACAAGATGAGATTGCGTGTGCCAACTGGGAGCTGGCACGGAACGAATATTATACATTACAGAAAACACATACGGAAACAATTGTTGGTTGAGCACAGCATACGCTAATGGATGACATGGAAGTAACAGAAGTAGCCCAGAGTACGTAACCTGCCAAAATCTGGAGAACATGCCGAGATTTAAATAAAAGATGCCAAGGGCGTGATTCAAGTAGCATTAATCAAGAGTTAGCTGATTAGCAGTGAGATCAATATTGATGCCAAGAAAAGTAAGGGCCTTACTAGGTAGTAGACATGATTTTCCTACATTCAATGCCCAAGTAGTATGAGAAAAATATCTAAAGCCTGACGAAGTTAAGCTTGTGAACATATCGTCATACTATACAAGGAAAAGTATCAAGTGACTTATATGAGCATTTAACTCTATAATTACAAAGCGCTACGTGATGAATGGACTAAGGGCCCATCCCATCGACAGGCGAACAAAACGGAACATTCGTCCCATACACTTAATGCCAAAATATTGCCTAGTATGTAAAGATAAACTCACATAATAAACCCTTGAGAAATATCCAATTTGATAAGCCAATCGTCGGGCCTGACCAGCAAGCCAGATCAGTGACTTTGGGCAACGTGACGTGAGAAACATAGAGATTGGTCCATTGACTGCAATCATAAATCACACGAAAGGAGTCACCTTTTGGGATGCAGAACGCGGGAAAAGAATTTTGCACAAATGTCGATTCCTCAATGTTGCCAGCATCAAACATGGCTTCCAGCGCTGGAAGATACAACGGCTTAGTTGAACGAAAAGCATGAGGAGCACTAGTAGGCGGAGTACATGTCACTTCGGATACATAACAGGTGTGCCACGGACTTATGCAGGACAAATTGAACATGAGTGGACATAATATGGGGAGCACAGAATGTGTTAGGAATACTTTCTAAGGATTGAGGTTCATCCTCCTCCTCATCGATTCCTCATTTTGAACACTCACTATTACTTTGTGGTGGTTCATTTTCATCATGATTCAGAGACATGCCACTAAGCATGTTAATTAACCCCCTCCAAAAGGGCCAATCGTCTGGGAGGAAGGCCAAGGTTCTTGGATTCTCAAATCACGAAGAACATCTAAGCTGCGTTCCTGAGCTAGGTAGAGGAAGAGCACTCTAGGATCTTCCGAGGGCCAAAGAATGTCCTCGGGGTGTAAGTCCAAATCAACTATGAGGTCCGCTAGAGGATCATGAATTTCCCATGGCTGATCTGGTAAATCATTCAAAGTGTTGGCCGGAGCGTTTTCACCTTTGAGTGTCGCCCAAAAATATCTGATATAATTACTCTTGCTTGGATTCTTATTCTTCTTGGCCGTCGAGGTCGACGTCTGAAACGGCGGCGGCGGATGCTGGATGGTAAGTCCTGGAACAGAGGTGTAGTGTACGTTGGCGTCCGCAGTTCTCCAATCAAACTGTAGGACGATGCACAGCAATCGAATTCTCTCAATAAGAAATTGTTTGTCGAGAGGAGACATCTGAATGAGAAATGGTTACGAAATAGCAATGTGACGGATTTTTAGCTGCATCACGTTTCCCCAAAGTGAGAGCATTCATCATGAAGCTAAGATATTGAACAGTGGGCTCAACGTCGAACGAGCTTTGAAAAGACGCTTGACGGTCTTGAAGCAGTTGCAGTCGAGTGTGCAGCTGGGCTGCGATGGCTTCCACGGTGTGTACCATAGCAACGGCAGGGTGTAAAGTCTGAGGGCGACATTCATCAAGCTGCTCGTCATCTCGAGTTCCATCTTGCATTGTCGAGGAGAATTGGAGAAAATGAGTAAGGATTGCTGAACAAGACGCTTAGGACCACTAGGGTTTTTAAGTAACATCACTGATTTTTGCGTTAAAGCAACGTTAACACTGGAAATCCTTGGATTGTACATCACTAACACTTTCGCAAGGAGACAAACTCACAGAAGTCCATGAAGGTTCCAGAAGGGACTCAATAACACGCACTGAAAACGGAGACGATGTGGGCGTAGACTAAGGCAAAGTTCCAAATTTAGATACTGGCGAAAACGTAAAGTCTAGAACAAGTGATTGACACAATGACGGCTCAGTCGGAGGCAGCACTCTGGAAGTGTCGTGTGGTACGCAATAGTGCACCGGACAATCGGATCGAATATGCTGACCACGGTATGTGCATACCGGAGATGTAATTGTAAGAGTTGCGGAAGCAGGCGATAGAAAAGATAGGTTATCAGCAGAGAGAGTGAGGGCTCAACATCACAATAACGGGGGACCGAGAGACTGAAATCAATCGCAGCACTCTCTCCTCTACCTAACCATAACCAGATCAAACTCCTTTTATCTTCCTGGAACTGAGGTGGCGGCTCCTGATTGGCTGTGGGCCATCTGGTTTCACGGATAATCGGAGCTTTACTGTAATTTTATTAACTTGATTACTTCTTCAACTTCACTTAGGCATCTACTGTTTCAGCGACATACGTTTGCCCTGAACGGGGCTTGCATACTTGTGCTAACCATTAGACTTAATGGACGCTTTATTTTGCACATGTTCTTTCATTCCTCTGAAGAAAGGTTTATTCACAGTTGAATTGCAAAGGGCACCACAAGGTAGACGTTGACCAATAAGTGTAATAGAATGTCAACCTTATCTAGAGGTACTGTTATTTTGGCCCTAAAGCCTCAGGAAGTTGGTCAAAAAGGGCGCCAAAGGTAAGGGCTCATTGGTGACTTACAGAAATTGAGAGATTATAGGAATGAAATCAATATACGCTTATACTTTCAAGAAATATAACTTTATTATAAATTTTTCATGACAAGTTGCTATTTTTGCGTACTTTGATATACACCGCAAAACTTATACAATAGGTGAACTCTAGATCTTTTATGTACAAGGGTTTCAAACTTGTCACTCCCATATCCGCGCACAGTGTTATTCCTGTTCCTCTATAATATGTTTCTGCAAAATTTCACCGTTTGTGAGACCACTCATCTTTCAACAGACTGTTTCGACCAAACAACAATAACCTATCAGACTAGACGAAGTCCTTAGATATCAGTTATCTGTCGTAAAAAAAAAATCTCCCAGCAATTAGAGAATCGTCAGGCCTTTTTCTTACACTTCTCCTTCTTCTTCTTCTTCCTCTTTCTTTTTCTTCTTGTGCTTATAGAAGTCAATATAGTAACTGCCATAACTTAAATATGAAATTCTGTACAAAATGCCACCAAAAAAGAACAAAATTGAGGAAATCGTCAAATTAACAACCCAAATAAAAATACGTAGTACATGTAATAACTACATTCCTACACCGTTATCATAAATAAAATTATTAAATAAATACAAATAATATTTTTATTTATTTATTTGCCTGTTTTGCATACAAATGAGAGTATTTTCGAGTTGTCAAAATTACAAAATAATTATATGCTATAAAACTTAGAAAAGAAAAGAAATACATACATAACCATGACTTTTATAAGCTTACACATTCATAACAAAATTAACAAAATACATTTATACATTGTCTTCAATAGATTGTCTTCAAAAAATTCATTTACCGAGTAGTACCGGTAACACTTATCTACTAAGAACTTGTGAAGAGCAGATTTAAACATAGAATGATTTACCTATTTTGCTTTAGAAAGTCAGGTAACTTATTGAAAATTTTTGTACAGTTAATATATACGCTTTTTTGAAAAAAAAAAAAAACGAGAAATTTTGGGAGATAACATGCAAATTATTAACGAATCGAGTATTGTATTTATGGACGTTACTGTTTTCAATAAGTGTTTATTACTTACGGTAAACAAGATAATTTTATACAGGGTGGTCGTGCATCAATGACGGAAAATTCGGGAGATGAATCTACAGGTAAAAACAAGCAAAAAAAGTCATATGAACATTGGGTGAATGCAGCTTCGTTTGGACGCTAGAGGCGTCTGAAATGTCACCTTCCGAGGCGGCAATTTGCAATATCGCAAGAACGGAGAGAAATACGAATGTCGGGTCAAAAGATATCAAAGGAAACCCCACTCGAAGAATCCAATTATGCATAAGTGATGGCGAAACAGTGGCGGCGCTAGAGGGGGGCACAAAGAAAGAAAATAAAGAAAGAAATATAGTAAATTCTTTAACATATTTCCTACAGGACTCTCGGGGTCCTACACCATTTATATTTATATCGGAGTCCTACACATATACACCATTTATATCGGGTCCTACACCTAAACGATTTATAAAAAAAAGAGAAATATATATACTACATTTACCATGTTTGTATATATATATATATATATATATATTGCTTAATAGAATTTGTAAGATCCAATATAAATGAGTATACAACAAATGGTGACGTGTATCGTTACACCACAAGAAAAAAGACTGATTTTCATCCACCAAACCATAGAACAGCAATGTACGAAAAGGGAGTAAAGTATGCTGGCATTATGCTATACAATAAGTTACCAAACAAATTGAAGGAAATCAAGTCTAATATTGCATTCAAAAAAAAAGTTAAAAGACTGCCTATTGTCACCTTGCTTCTATACAATAGATCAATATAAACAATTAAATATTCACAATATAAACACTAATCGTAAATTAACAAGATACATCCATTTATGTGTAAGGTATGCTGTAGTATTGGTATAATGATATTTCAAATTACTATAATGTATAAATGTATGAATTCTGTTTAACAAATGTGTTTAGTTATTGTTTTTGGTGCATCAATTGCACAGCAAAAGCCTGTTTCAGTGCTCTATAAGCTTATCAACTGGTTGAAAAATTACGTCTAAGGTAGGTTGCATTTGTCCAGACGTTGTAGTACTAGCGAAAGTACTACGCCGACTAATAGAGTTACAGCAGTGAGAGGAGTTACTTTTGCTGTTGCCTGTACAAGGCGTCTGTGGAACTAATGAATTTAATCTGATTTCAGGCAGGTCGAAGCTATTGGTGTGCGCATAAGTGAAGAATTTACGAACCCGGCGTTACTCTGCATACATTGAGATCCCATATCTTTGTGTTATGTGTAATATCGGTTTCTTGCTATGTAAGGAAAAGGAGGTAATATATGAAGAAAAGGAGTATATGACATTAAAAGTCAAACCATAATCACCGAAAATATAACAATAAAATAAGGAACTTTTAATACATATAGCACAAAAAAGTGGAATTTTCACTATATAAACAATGCCACACCACTTTTAAATATATATAAAAATATTCCACTTAAATATATCCAGTTTTGTAAACAAACTATTGATCAAGCTAACATGAAATTAGCAACGATTGCTTGCCACTAGATAATGATGCCAGTATAAAATAATCTTAATATACAGCAAATGGACATTTCCACTGATTTTTTATTGCTCTAAAAAAACTTCAGAGCTAGCTGATTACGGAGAACACTCCCCTTCCCTCATGTGACAATTCTAACCAGTTGAAATTTGCGATTGAATTCCGGTCTGATACTCGTGCGCTTCAAACAACGACCACCATGTTTGTACGTCACAGGTCGGTACAGGGAAAAAGGTTTGCAGGTTTGCACCACTTCCTAGGGAAACGGCTTAGTGAAAGATATGATGCATGTTTTTCAAATGTGTATGACGTTGCTAATAACACAAAGAATAAGAAAAGTAACAGAATTTAAGGTTTATTTAAAAAGCAAGCTATTCACTTATTTATATATTTATTACCAATTATTTGAATATACTTAAATATCTTAGGACAAAGTTGAAGTGTACTAATTTGCTATATTATTGACATTTTTTCCAGCCTGAAGCAAGAAACTAATTAATATTCTCATGTTTCTGTCACCGACCGACCTTACGAAGCGAATTTTATTCATTCTTAAGAAAAAATCAACAATATAAAAGCCTAGTTATTTTGATAGTAGAGTGCTAATTTCTTATATGCAAGTTCATCGTGGATTCGATAGTCGGAGGGAAGCCCAAGGAAATTAATACATGAAAAAACATTTCTTCAAGTAAAAATAATCTAAGTTCTTTATTGAGTTCAACACAAGGACGCACAAACTTACGATGAAGATTATGCTCATGAGCATTCTGATAATTTACCAGTGCTATTATCGAACTACTTTACACATTAGCAATATTATGTCATAATATTTTCGCGCTTACTGTCGTTGTTTTCCCCATGGGACATACTCGTAAATTGTTTATATTAATAGTCCATGTAAACATTTACAAATTGGCTGAAGTGTTTTGAACACATGAGTTAACATTTAGACCAAAACAGATGTAGTCTCACAGTAATGATAACAATCTAGTAAAAGTGCCTTATTACTGAATAAAGTAAAATGAAATTTCTACTTTTATGTTCCATGAATATGTCCTGCAGGCAAAGGGAGACGGATGATTAATGAAAGTGAATGATTATGAAAGAATCGGTGGAATGGTCATGTGGGAGGGAACGCCTGAATCGCGAGAAAACTCACGGACACGATATTGTCCACCACAAATTTATATGGCGTGAATTCGAACCAGGTACCCCTCACACTAGAGGTGAGCACTCTATTATTGATCCACTATGTCTTTTGATAATGAATGTTTGTGATAGCGTATGTCATGACAAATAATGAACATAATATTCTGTTCCAGTGAGTGAAACAATATAAGAGAAATCAATCTATAGGACTAAACTTATCAAAGGCTGAACTCTTCAAACGTTTGCTTGTATGACTTTTTTTTTTCTTATCACTTGTGGATCTCAAAACACAAAACGCAATACTTTCACGGTATAATCTTTTGCAAATGTACCACCATATACCAAACATTAATCATCTCAGAGCTGAGGGCAGGCTTGTAGCCACCCCAAAAATATAGGGGGGGCTAATCCAACCATATTATAGTTTATTGCAAGCCTGCCTTGAAAATTTTAGGGGTCAGTAAAAATTTAGGGGGCTGCTTCCCATGGACACGGGACGATCTGAAAGGGAGAAAGAATATATAAATAAACTTGTTTGTATACTTAGTACACTACTTCGTGTGAGGTTATTGAAAAGAAAAAGCTGAAATTTCAAAGTATCGAGATAAGTAACACATAATGAATTTCTGTCAATATTCCTCTTGTTCAGGCTCGAAAAATCCTGGGCGCCAGGTAGTCAAGGCGATTGGAAATAGGAATAAGTGAAATAAAAAATAAAATTATGAAAGCCCATGTATAAAATTGTATTATTATGGTGCCTACGTTTGAGAACCTGCGCCTAGGTCACAAGATAAATTGTCTTGTTTATGATGGTCTTTCGGCAGGCTCTCTGCCTCTATTCGCTACAGATTTCTTCAGCTTCAAATCACTGCGGTGACCACAAAAGCATTTCTCTTGTTGAAATATAGTAAGAAAGTAAAGCGCTATATAATACAATTCCTATAGTATTAAGAAGATTAGAATAGTTGTAGCAATGGTGTGACCAATTGCTAATATGCAGAGTAAATAGAAAAAATGAAAGGATGTAATAGGATACGAATATTTTTAAAAAGATCAAGAGCTTTTTGGTGCATAAAGTGCTTATTTGTAATCGTAGCATAATAGCATGGAAATTAACGACAAATCTTCAAAATAAAGGAAAGCTATAGATGGCCTAGATATTCTCAATCTGCGCATGAACTGATATAGTGCTTAGGCTCCAATGTTTTGGGGGTAATACAATAGTAAAGTAATCCTCCTTAAGTGTATAAGTATCTAAAATATTTGTAATGATAGAACATTACAAATTACCATTAATGTATTTCAAGCTATTATTAAACTTTACGTTTATATACAGTAAGTGTATTACTTATTTTTTCATTTTTCGTTCATTTTCTACTAAATTTATTTGTAGTTTGCAGTAAGTACCCGGCTATTTGAGGCCATTGCAAAGCGTATTTATTGCTCATGCGTACGCTTGGAATACGCTGACCATGTATTTAAATGTAGATGGCTAATCACAAACGCGAAAGCAATAAAAACGCGGAGAAACCGTCAGCTCGAGTGAATTGGGGCATTTCGCAACAATAGACCACCTGCTGTTTAAAAGATTTCAAAAGGAAGGAAAAAAGGAAAGACGTGTTGCCAGGCAAAGGGATTGTAGAAAGAAACAGCTTGTTGGAAGATGATTTGTGCAGAGTACTGGAACTCTGCTATTACACACCTGGACCTGGCAAAGAGACCCGAAAACCCTGACTGGCTCACAGTATGATTTACAACTCTGGTGAAAGCAAAATTACTGAATAGCCACCTTGGCCGCGTTCATTACAGGGGGTAACGCTTTCTCAAATAGGCTAAGACTAAGAAACTAATATGAAAAGATTCCCCGAAGCTTTCAATGTAACTCACAGAGCGATACGGACCTGTGACGTCACGCCAAAACCCTTGTCTGTGCTGCCGTGACGTAAGCAGCTCATTTTCCCATTGTTTGAAGCGTTGTATCTCCGTAACGAAGAAATATTTTTCTGAAATTTTTGGTATGTGGTATATTGAAGACTAGTTCTACACGGTGGTGTCTTTAAATTACAATCTTTAAATTACAATTCATTCTGTTATAACTGTGTTGACAAATCTTAAAGTAAAAGTAAGGAACCTAATCACTCTTAAGGTTAGAAGTTTGTATGAATCATTTACCATCGAGGTTGACAACCATTACACCTGTCACTCCTTTATACGATTCGATTCTTTTAACCCTGGCCCTCATATCAGCCGTCAACTGAAAAATAAACAACACATTCGCTTTAACAAAACGTAATTGTATTGTATTGTATTGTATTGTATTGTATTTATTTTCATCCTTTTTCATACAAATTGTTCACAACGTGAACGTATGAGTAGGACACGTCACAAGAACATTGAATGTGTACATATTTAGGTTAGTGTCAATTTAAGTTAAAGAAGTACAATTTTTCCTCATGCTAATTTACATATGATGGTATAAAAACAAAATAACAGTTAATAAACCCTTAGGTTATAGATACGCAAAAATATATATACTTTAAACCTTATCAACTTTTATATACTTTAAACCTTACATTATCAGTTATTTTTTATATAACTGATTATGGATTTGCTAGATATTCTTCTACAGAATAGAAGCAGTGCTTGAGTAAGTAGTACTTAACTGCTTTATTGAAACTGGATGTTTTGTTTTTTAAAGTGGAAGGAAGCTTGTTATAAATATTCACTGGTATAGGATATGTACTATTCTTATGCACTTTTAAGCGTGAAGATTCTACATGAAGATACGACGCTAGTCTTGTATTATGCAAATAAATATCTGAGTTCAACCGGAAGCTGCTTGTACAGCGGGGGACACTTCTAAATGGTACACCTTAGCCGTAAATCTCCATATAGCTGTACCATTTAGAAGTGTCCCCCGCTGTACTACCCATCTGTATATCTTTTCTTACAAATTTTAGTTCATATATAAACATGGAAGAGGAAGGATTTCAAGAAATTTAAATATAGGTTTACGGGAAGTTCGAGGTTTACTTCCGGTCATAAACCTTAAAGCTCTCTTTTGTAAAACGAATATGGGATTTAGCAGTGCAGTAGATCCCCAGAATATAATACCATATTTTAATTTAGAATGAAAAAGTCCAAAATAAGTTGTGAGCAGAACATGGTGACTGATACTATTTCGTAAAAGCTTTAACATGTAACAGGTTTGAGCAAGTTTACTAGATAATTTTTGAATGTGAATTTTCCAATCTAATGTATCTGACGCCCAAAGACCAAGAAATTTGATATCCGAAACATAATTCAATGTTTTCCCGTTAATTGTTACACAAAGGCCTTCTCTTATCTCATTTTCTACCACGTGAAAGCACATGCACGATGACTTTGCTGTATTTAGTATTAATTTATTTCTATCCACTGACGGCAGACATGGTGGAGTTTACCGCATTACATAACTCAACATAAGTTTCTCCGGTTACTATTATATTTATATCGTCAGCATATAGAACAATTTAAGCAGAGTCTAAACATTGTGGCAAGTCATTTATATATATTAAAAATAGAATAGGGCCTAAGATAGAACCTTGAGGAACTCCAAATTTTAACACTTTGGTACCTGAATAACATTTGCTTACTCCCTGTGTATCTCGAGTTAGACAGTTAATTTCAACAGTTTGCCTTTTGTTGGATATATACGATTTAAGCCACTCATAAGCATTTCCCCTACTACCATAATCTTGTAATTTTTCAAGGAAAATTCCATGATCAATTGTATCAAAAGTTTTGCTAAGATCAAGAAATATGCCGGTTACATCTTCTTAGCGTTTAATGAATTTGAAGCGGAATAGAGAAAGGAGTAAAGAGCAGTTTCAGTAGGCTTATTTGATCTAAAGCCATTTTGAGCAGGAGATATTAAGTTAAAATTATTTAGAAAGCTAACTAGTCTTATATACATAAGTTTTTCAAAAAGTTTGGAGAAGGTAGACAGACACGATACTGGTCTGTAGTTCGATGTAAGATCTTTCTTGTCACTTTTATATAAGGGTTTAACAACTGCAACTTCCAGAGGCGGACTGAGCCGCCAGGATACCCGGAAATTTCTGGGTAGGCCCTGCCCTATGCAAAATCACAAGATATTGGTCGATTAGTTATAACTAATTCAAAACTCCGTTCTCGATCGTAGTAACCAGTAGCGTAGCAGATGAGCCCGCAGTGCTGGCGAAGGGAGAAGGCACTAGGAAAAGAGGCCCCTGCCCAACCCGTAGCCTTGTTTGTTGAAAAATCAATAAGACAATAAAAAAGTCTCAAAAATACTTGTAAATTATTCACTCGAAAATGTAATCTCGTCCACAATTTATGTATTCAATAATGTGATGTGCAAACGATAACATAAAAAGAACATGGAGCTGATTCATCTACGGTAAGGAAACCGTGTTAGACATGGAGTAGTTGGACGCGAGTGGTGGCAATAAATAATGTTCCACTGAGCACAGTGGTCATGTCAGAAAATGGGCCCGAAGCCCCAAAAATCGGTCTCCGAAGTTTCGAGCTTGGATATATTCTATTCATTGGTGAATAGAAGATACACCAATGAAATATGTAGTTTTTGGACGTGGGAGGTAGCAATGGAAAGGTCTTGGTCCCCTAAAAACAGTGGTGATGTCACAAATCGAGCCGGCGGCCTGATGTTCTCAGATGTCAGGCCCCGAAAGTATAGGGTCGGGTCTATTCTATTCACCAATGAAACACGGGAGTTTTTCTACGTGGATGGTTGCATTAGAAAGAGTCGGTTTCCTCTGAGCACACAGGTGATGTCGTAAATCTGGCCCGGGACCCGAAGTCCAAGAAATCGGGCTCCAAAGGATTTCATGCCATATTCTCCATGCTTTTTGCTCACAAAAGAAGTTTCCTTATTATGCTGCCTGAATGTGATTCAACCGAACATTACAAGGCAATACTGTGATGCTGCATGTCAGTAAGAGACAGCGCATATATTTGATAGAGAATAGAAGGGACCTGAGTCCAAACATGTGGGGCCCAAATTTTCGGGTTTCGGGCCACGGGACAGATCAACAAAAAAATAATCTTCGATGGTTTTTGTCTTGATCCTCGTCGATTTATTGATTTACTAAATGAGGGTATTTCAGAACATGCTTTGCAGGAGATAGCTGAAAAATGTTTAGTTGAGCATGAAAATTTGAAATCTGAATTGTTGAATTTTGCTAAAATTTTGGAAAAAACTCCAGAAAACTGCCAGACTACTGTGATAAAACAAATAATAAAGATTGTACTGACATACAACCCGACGTAGATGTTGCAGAATGCGGCATTTCTACTAAGTGTAGTGCCTTGGAGGGCGAAAGTGAACCTGAGGAGTGAATTGCCTCTTTTTCTGAAGGCAGTCTTATAATATGTGCAACGAAAATCATCCGTGTAAGCAGTGTTACTTGTGTTGCTACAGGTTGCTACTAAGATATAACATCCAATTTCCAAACACTGTTTGCTGTATACAAATATTTGATCTCTTTCAGTTACTCACGTATCGTGTGAGCGAGCATTTAGTTATCTTAAATAAAACTCGTACGCGTTCGTCTTTGTAAATCATATTCTGGAATCACTTACGCTTAATGCCATTGAAGGGATGTTCTGCAAAAAATCTCTAATGATAAAATTATCGATGAAATTGGGAAATTTTCTTCTGTCTTTACAAAAATGCTGCTGTAAAGGTTGGTTTGATTAATGAACTTCATTGCTCCGTATTTTATAAGAATTGCAAACCGCATCAAAAAAATGACTGACAAATCCGTTATCACCTATGTGTAGTCAATAAGTATGCGAAATTTTATATTAAAAGTTCGTGCTGTTCATTCCGTTTTTCTTTCTTGATTTTGAGAGGGGGATTCCTATCGTTGTAGAAAAAAATATTTTAGGATTTAATGCTAATATCTTGTAGTAATTTTCCAATTTAATTAGTATTTAAGAAGTCAAGAAGAAATTATTTCTTATCAAACTCAGCGTGCTTTATCAGAAATGATTTAAAACAGTTTCTCTAAACTTTCTGTTTTCAAAATGTTACTTTCTTTTTTCTCACTTCCATAATTAGATGGTTATTCAATGTTCATTACATATCATGTAAACGAATCTACAAAGATACACTATTATTTTACACGATAAAATTAAGTTTATTATAATGTATTCACTCATTTGCATGTACCATTCATAAAAATTAAATTCCTCATAATTTTGAAGATGGAATCTTATCATATTCAGATCTCTTTCAATATAAACAGTAGCTGCTTTGGGGGCACATGTACGATTCATTGCAAAGATTTTCAGACTATAGAAAATAAAGAAAACAAAATAATACTTGGCTATAGATACGCATACACAACTTTACATTTCGTGGAGGTGGGGGTTTAACAATTCAAATCTCCAGCTAAGGGTTCATTCCTAAAAGGGCATTCTAAACTGCAGACCAACTCGGTATTTATTGAGGCCCCTAAGCATCATTCTCCGGGTGGGACCTTGTACTCCCAGTCCACCTCTGCTAACTTCAATGCTTCAGGAAAAACGCCACTACTAAATGAGTTATTTACTATGAAGCATAAGATATCAGCAATCTCATAAGAGCATTGCTTTAGAATTTTGATAGGAACTTCATCATATTCTGAAGAACTCTTATTTTTCATTTCCAATGTAGTATTTAAGATTTCTTTGACTAGTTACTGGGTGTAAGAACAATGATTTTTCGAAAGTATTATCATTGTATCTACTAACGTATTGTTTGCAAGATAGTTCGTAAAGTAATCGTTAAAAGCATTTACAATTTCAGTCGGTTTTTTAAATAATTTTATCTTGACAAGAAACACTAGTTATCTTAGAGAAGGGTTTTCGTTCCCCATATTCTTTCCGAATAATTTGCCATGTAGCTTTCATTTTATTGGAAGCTTTCCCAATGTAAGTATCATTTTCTAACATTTTTGCCTGTTTTATGTTATGACTTTATGTAAAACTTCTCTGTACATTTTATAGTATCGTTTAAACACGGGAGTACGGCAGCGTCGGGATGAATGATTCTTAATTTGGGGGAGGGGGTAAATTCTAATTGCTGGGATCAAAAGTGGGTAAAAAACAGAAAGTTTACAGGAGAAATGAGTTGTTGGCACTCTATACCTGTGTTCGAAAGAAGGATACAACACATGGAAGTGTATTTCGCTCAATTCGTTTTCAGATCAACAGTGTAACAAGAGAATATACCTCCTTGAAAGGCATTGATTGCCGATCTATACAAACCATGAAGGTAAGTAGAACGTAACATGACACAAGCAAAATTAAGCTATAGTTATCGAAAGAATGTGAATTTTTAGGAAAAACATTCTGGCCCCCCGTAATTAGAATATATATATATCGGGTGTTGCAAAATAAGTGTTACAACTCTTGGGAGGTGAATCCTGCCACTGAGACAAGAAAAAAAGTTCTCTTGAACTTTCCGCTATCGGACATAGTTTCGGATCTACAAGGTGCCGAAAGCGTGGGAAAATGACTTTCGGACGCCAATAGATCGGAAAGTATCCAACGTAAAGAGGGCGGGTAAAAAATTCACTGAAGAAGTCATACCTGCTGTATTGAATTTTGCATGTTTCACAATACTACCATGCACGCGCAAGGGATTCCCCAAAGGAACGTAGGGAGTCCCGGATAATCTGCAAAATGAAAATTGGTCTAAATGGATATGAATTGATAGGGTTTCTACTACGTAACAATAATTCGTTTGTATTAAGTCGATATCTGGAAAAAATACAAAATGGCGGACACCTTCGTGCCCGTTGTGTGTGGTTGCATAATCGCCAGGTACGGATGCTGGCCAACAGTGACGTTCTGACTATTAAAAGTAGCGAATTTGTACTCAAATGCTCTAGAAAGATATCTGGAGTGTCGGTAGAGCACAAAAGATGAAGCAGGGTGATTCACATGTGTGGAAACACGTAACGAAAAATGCCCAGAAAAAATGAACTCATACTAAGTAAACGTGAATTCAAAGCGTCGGAAGTGTAAAGAATAGCATCAAGAACATGAAAGCCATTGCCAATTCACCAATAATATTTCCTCAAACCGATGCAATATGATGTGCAAGGTTGCATACAAATAAGGATGCAACAACTGAGGCCAAGTTGAAATTGTGGAAGGGGCTCACAAAGAAACTGGGTAAACTAAATGAATGTCCCTAGTGGGATCGCATCATCGATATTAAAATGTGGCCAATGTGTGTCTTGATATCGACATGTAACTAATGGACAAATGTCAAGATGTCCCACTACTGCTGGGATACCGTCTCACGTGCGAAAACTAGGAAAATAACGTTGTATTCTGCTATTACATCTGGTGCACTTTTTGGGAGAACGTAACCAGAACACGATTCTATCAATGTCCCTCTTTGTTTGGGACATTGTCCCACAGTTGACACATATGAAAAAAAAATCTCTTAATCCAGGTTCAAATTCTGATAGAGCGTGAAAATAACAAACTTGTATCATGTCTCACGTCTTCTGGGACATGACGTACTCGAAATATAGGAAAATACCTCCAGAAATTCGTATCTTACACACAGTGCACATGCCAAGACAAAGACGAAAATGAACCAATTTGGCACATGTAACACTACAGCTGGAACACCATACATATGGAAAATAAAACGACATGAGAAATAGGAAGAAATGTCTTAAAGCTCTGGTTGTTTACAACTGTGCCGTAGAAGTAACAAAATGAAACACGGAAGCATGTCGGGAGGCTGTACAAGAGCGCTTGCCAAACAAAGTGGGTACTCCTCAAAGAAATGAATATCGAGAAAGTGAGGCTCCCTCGAGCCTAAGGGCTAGAGCACTGGCTTTCACTCGCGTGGTCGGTATCCAATCCTACTGGGAGCCCACGGCTTCACATTCAAAAGAGTAATTATTTTCCTATTTTTCGCACGTGGGACGGTGTCCCAGGAGTAGTGGGACATGTTAACATTTGTCCATTAGTTACATGTCGATATCAAGACACACATTGGCCACATTTCAATGTCGATCATGCGATCCCACTAGTGACAATCATTTAGTTTACCCAGTTTCTTTGTGAGCCCCTTCCACAATTTCAACTTGGCCTCAGTTGTTGCATCCTTATTTGTATGCAACCTTGCACATCATATTGCATCGGTTTGAGGAAATATTATTGGTGAATTGGCAATGGCTTTCATGTTCTTGATGCTATTCTTTACACTTCCGACGCTTTGAATTCACGTTTACTTAGTATGAGTTCATTTTTTCTGGGCATTTTTCGTTACGTGTTTCCACACATGTGAATCACCCTGCTTCATCTTTTGTGCTCTACCGACACTCCAGATGTCTTTCTAGAGCATTTGAGTACAAATTCGCTACTTTTAATACTCAGAACGTCACTGTTGGCCAGCATCCGTACCTGGCGATTATGCAACCACACACAACGGGCACGAAGGTGTCCGCCATTTTGTATTTTTTCCAGATATCGACTTAATACAAACGAATTATTGTTACGTAGTAGAAACCCTATCAATTCATATCCATTTAGACCAATTTTCATTTTGCAGATTATCCGGGACTCCCTACGTTCCTTTGGGGAATCCCTTGCGCGTGCATGGTAGTATTGTGAAACATGCAAAATTCAATACAGCAGGTATGACTTCTTCAGTGAATTTTTTACCCGCCCTCTTTACGTTGGATACTTTCCGATCTATTGGCGTCCGAAAGTCATTTTCCCACGCTTTCGGCACCTTGTAGATCCGAAACTATGTCCGATAGCGGAAAGTTCAAGAGAACTTTTTTTCTTGTCTCAGTGGCAGGATTCACCTCCCAAGAGTTGTAACACTTATTTTGCAACACCCGATATATATATATATATATATATATATATATATATATATAAAGAAGATAAATTCAATACTATAAACATTAAGTATACATTTAGTCACAGATCACTAACCATAGTATATTTCTAGTTTGACACTTCACTCTCTGGACTTCAGGCAGATCCGAAAATAATGATGATTATGGCTTAAATTCGGTTCCCTACCAGTTGATTGTGAATACACAAGTCAGTTGAGAGCTTACAATTACGATTGGTATAGATTTTAATTTCGTTTTTGTGCATAAATCACCGTTTAAATCTAGTGTATTACAATTTTGATAGTGTTTTACATAATTTTTTGTATGTTCTACGCTTCTGCCTTCCTCTTTAATTAACAAACTAGTGTGGAAACAGAGTTATTTGAAACAGGCTAATTCGTCCATTTTGGAACGGGCCATCTTATACAATTATAATAATAACAAAACGATTTATAACAATTCTAGTGAAGCAGTCAACTTGGCCTTAGTGCTGTGACTTTTTAATTATAAAATCTCCTGCGAGGGAGATGAATAGAATAGAATATATCCGATGAGCAAAGCTTATTGATCTATGTTGCATTTGTATATTTTGGCCTATATTGACGTCTCTTTCTCTCAAAACACGTCGGTAAAGTTAGCTTATGTTTCGAACACCCTGTATACTATCATTCGAACTTCTTTTGAAAGTCCAGTAATGTAGTGGCAGATCTAGCACGGGGCCGAGTTTTCTGAGTGACTAAGTTCATTTAACCTATTATTTATGTATTTTGAAAGTTTATAGTAAACTCATGATTACCTATCATAGTGTGAGACCTGCCCCCTCCCCCCAGTTTTTACTTTCTAGATCCGCTACTGCAGTAATGTAAGCTCCCTTGTGGCTATATTGTTAATGTACTCGCCTTAGGTGCAGGAGACCCGAGTTAAATTCCCGAGGGAACTTGTGTGGTTCGGAACCCACATTAAGCTGTATGTCCCTGCCTCATATAGCCTCGGTGCTGAAATGGGACACTATACTCCAGTTCAATCAAACGAGTAGTGAACAAATTAAAAATACTGAAGAGATCAAGCTTAAGAATACTTAACATTCTTAAAATGATCTGCATTTTAGATTCTCCAGAAATATTAGTTTCTGCAGGCCCGTAGCCAAAGAGGGGCTAGAAGGAGAACTGCCCCTCTAAAGTATTTTACCCCCTCTAAAAACAACGCTGAAGAGAATTTTCGAACTGACTTAAAACCAGTGAAATTCTTGCAATTACATTCACCAAATTAAATTCAACTTTGCGAATTCTACTCATTTCTGTATAAAATTATATGCTTCTTGCTAGATGCATCAACTATCTTCCATTGCCTTTACCCATTTCAAGAATTTCAAACCGTGCCCTATTATTGCACCCATGACAAGCATCCAAGGATACAAGATGCACTTTCAAACAACAGTATCATAGTCCATAATGTTAGTTGTGAATATTAAGAAACTGTAGTGCCTCGCTTGGGCTTGTGTATAGCCCGCTCCCCCCCAGTTCTTTGTCACCGGAACTGGAAGAGTCACTACTACTACTACTTTACTACTACTACTACTACTTTACTACTACTACTACTACTACTACTACTACTTATATCGAGAACAGAACCCAACCAACCCCTGCGGGGCTTCTAACCCGTTCCTACTACTAGTACTACTACTACTATTGCTACTACCACTGCTACTGCTGCTACTACTACTACTACTACTACTATCGCTACTACTACTACTACTTATACTAAAGCTTCCTTACCACAAGATTTACATCTTAAATCTTTATAATATGCGATTCCGATTCATTATGAACTAATATGAATCGTTATAATCACTATGATTCGTTAAAAATCACTGGGGGGAGCGGGCTATACTCAATCCCTCGCTTGTTTTGGAAGCTAGAAAATTGAGTGCAAACGTTGAATAAAACATACTTCTATTTTGTATTGATATAATATAAAATTGCTGTATTATAATTTTGTTCTACTGTTTAAAAATTAATACTTCAATTTTAATTATTAATCTGAAACAGAAGAATGAAATACACAAAAATGAAACAAAAATTTTCGGTTTCGATAATTCAAAAATAAATACAGGTTGTGTAAATAATAAATAAATATACAATTTTATGATGTTCTTTAATGTCTTTTTTGTCACTGCCCCCTCAGTCTTCATCCCTGCCCCCCCCTAATAAATCAACTAGCTACGGGCTTGACTTTTTGGTTTTTCATAACAGGCCGAAATTATTTGTAAATATTTGTACTAGGTACTTTAAAATGGAATTAATTTTGCTCAAACAAAAGAGAAAGTTACTGAACAATATACGAATACAATCTATACTTAAATACTAATCATACCTCGCTAGCAAGAGACATTTTGCTCAAAGATTATAAGAAAAGATCTTGTTACAACTACTCTATTCACAAACTAATTTATTGTGTTTCGTTTCTAGGTTTCTCCTTAGGCATCGTCAACTTTTCCCTTAAAATACTTTTCGCCAAAGTGCTGAAAAGTACGACTTCATTTGATATTAACTTTCTTTTGCTTTTGACTATAATGTTTATACGGGGTCATCCAAAAATCACTATACTTACAATAATATGAAGAGATGAAGTGAAGATGAGTCGTGTACAGAGGCGGCTCTTGACAGAAGACACATTGATATAAAAATGTAAATATTTTACTGCTACAATCTAAGGGCAGAGAGCTTCATGCAACTTCAAAAAAGCTTTAGGTTTACTTCCCTTAAAGGAGCAGTTCGACTTAGAAATGCATTTTTTACAATTCATTTCCATTTGTAGAGTTGAAAATTCTAAAAGGAATGGTGTTTGTTTGATCGCGATACGTTCAGTCGTTAGCGAGTAACAGAGGAAGAAAGATTTTGTGATGACGTCATAGGTGGGCAAAGAGCGAGAGCAGGCTTACATACTACACAGTGCCAAGCATTTCGTTTGTGAGAGATGCGGTGGCACGTTCTAAGTGCGGTTTCCTTTTCCAGAACTGATTGCAAAGACTTACAAATATCATCTGCATGTAGAAAATGATATCTGATGGTGGGCTGTACAAACGTTTTTATAATATTATAAAACGTATCCTATAAAGCATGAGTTCAGCGTTTTAAAAACAACGAAACCAATATGTAAATAGATGGTGGACGAGATTGCTGCAACACCTAAGTACCTTTTCTTTAATCATTCTTCCGATTCCCAAACATAAGTATGTTCATTTTCACGTTTTGTTGCAATTTTTAACGCTGACCTTATAATTTTGTGCTTCAAGGTATGTACAGGAGCGTAACATATGAGGCAAAAATGAAATAACATCTGTTAAGTTTGCCAGAATACGAAAACCACTTCACCGGTTAAATTTCTTTTATTCTCATAGCTGTCCCCGGAACAACTCTCATCACCCGTTTCATCATCATTGTCACATGATACAGAGAAATTAAACGATGGATCAATGTCTTGAGGAACAGTCATCGTCACTGATTCCTTCTACAAGCCGGTATATTTCACTCCCTAATTCATATTGTACAGCTTATTTCTAAAGCAATATCTTCAGAATCATGAGTGACATCGTCTCTATTACCCTCTAATGCTTCGTCTTGACTACAACCATCAATTGCGTCTTGTACGATATTTGTATGTTGGTAACTGGACATAGATCGGTGCTTGTTCAATGGCTCGGATTTTAAACCTTTCAATAATATAGTTGGAACAGCATTCTTCATCAGTTTGCGTGTAAATAATTATTCTGGCATTAGCCAGAAGTGGATGTAGACGGTAAAAACTCAGGGGGAGTCAGAACTCAGACTATGATATGTACATCATGTTTACTAAAAACTTTCAAAAATATCTAAATAATAGCTTAAATCAATTTTGTCACTCAAAAACTGGGGGGCCTAGGCCCCCGGCCCCAGCCTAGATCCGCCACTGGCATTAACTTTTCTTTCATTAAACTTGACTTCTCGAAGACAAGCTCTTCAAGATGTTTGGAACACGAGTGATTTTATTTGGTTTCTTTGTTTTTTCTTTCTTTTTTTTTTTTCATTGATTTTCTTGGGCCATAATTTATATCGATCTGGTGATTTCTGACAACTTAGAAACGTAAGAAAAGATACTTTACGTCCTCAGCTTTAATTGCACAAGAATTACAACCGAAAACACAGCACGTGTTAGGCATTTCTACTTTACTTCACAGATACAGCACGTGTTTTCTGTACTAACATGTGTTTTCTACTTCACACTAGTGTTTCTTTCAGGAAAAAAAATTCCGGGGGGGGGGGGGGGCACTTAGTATTCGGAGAGGCACATAATTTTTCACAGTACTATTATATTTATTACATTATAGACGTATTATTTTGGTCTCCTCCGGGGGAATCTCTTAGAGCTCCGGGAGACAGTGCCACCCTAAAAACATGTCTGGAAGAAACACTGTTTCGCACAACAAACGTAATTACTGCTCTCTCTCTACTCTTTTTTATACTAATGCTATAGGAAAAACAACTAACAGAAACCTCCCTCAAGAAATCAACACAGAGCAAGACTGCTAACAAATCCAAAACACAATCTATTAAATCCAATGCACTATTAAAGGTTTATCAGCTGCGTACAAGGGAGTGGTTGCTGACTCACATTGAGTTTCTCGCGTCCCACCAATGACGTCACCATTTACGATTCATCAAAAACAAATGCCTGTAGAAGCTGAACGAGACGGCCTATCAAGATATAAAAAAATACGGGTCTCTTATTTTTTGTTTCTCTTTCTATTGCACCAAACTTGTTTTTAACTCGAACTGCTCCTTTAACTTGTAGCGAAAAAAAAAAATACTGATGTTACTTCCCACAGGAGCCGCCACTGGGATCGTAGTAACCTTACGATGTGATATTGCTTTCGTCAATATATGACCACCATTATCAGGGTTGTAAATGCCCTCGCCCAGGGGCAGGAGGGGCAGTTGCCCCCACTTTTTTAAAGTGACTCCTTAATGTACCGGTACATACTTTCACTTGGAAATGTGAACTTCTTGTATGTATTACTGGTTCATAGAAAAAATGGTGTGTTTAGGTGTGTTCGAATGTATGTATTATTAAATTTAGTGAATTCAACATGACTCTACGTTTTAGGATTATTTTGTATAACTGGATTGTAGAGTGATTCTACGTATTGTTGTGCTTTGATGTGTTCGAAGAAAGTGAAAATTGCACCTAATGGGAACGAACATGTTTCGGGAAGCTGCAAAAGTATTTCTTTAAATGCCGTAGCATATGCTTGTAGTATTTACTGTCTTTCATTGTCTAAGAGTAATAACATAGATTTAATAACATGTGTGGAATTAAAAATGAAGTTGTTCATTAATCCCCAGTTTCAATGTAACTTTTGCAAAACAAGCCTCATTATTCATTACTATGATTAATATTATAATTTCTATGTATTTGTTTTGCAAATTTGTTATTAAATAATCTGATCACACAATTTTCCAGACAGAATTTTAAGATGTTCATGAGCAAGGAATCAAATCTCTTCTTACACTTCCGTTGTTTAAGGGTACAAAGGGCTAGTACCTACTTGCGTTGCTCTTGTCAAAATATGAAATACGATATACGATATTTTAACTGCAAATGATAGTATCCCATTAGTTGTACAGTCACGAACATTAATAAATGGAGGCTGAAGCCATTAGTTCTTATGGCTCCAACCTCCATTTACTAATGTTCATGACCTTTCGTCAAACAGTGTTAGAAACAACCAGGAAAACTAAAATTGATATAAAAATATTCAAAACATGTTCCCTCAACTTTTAACGTCCAACGCCGCCACTGCTCTTGCCCAATGATTGAAGAGAAATGAAAAGGTTTTCCGGTCAAGGTCAGTGCGCAATAGGCATTGCATGTATTAGTATGTGTTTTGGTTAGTGTTTGTTTTGGTTAGTCCCACAAAGGGACTAACTGATCAGCAGCAAATCTTTCCTCTGGATGTTCTGATGTATTTTGGTTTTGTTTGCACCAACCGATGAACGCGATAGTAGGTAAGCGACAATCCACATATTCTACACGACATACCATTTCATTCTGACAAACTAGGAGGGTGCTGTGCCATATCTAGACTGAATTATAGGTCACTATTTTTTTGACACTATAGTAAGGGCTGAGGTTTATCAGTGTATTGTGGAACAATTTATTGCTGTACTGGAACCAAGGATGTTATAAAATAGAGGATCTGCCTATATGTATCTTCATCCTATTAAATTAGTGAAGCCAAAACACAACAGAGTATCGGTAAGTCTGATTGGTTACTCTCGCTTTTGCCATCGTCTGATTGGCTACTTTCGTTTCCGCCATGATTGTTGGCTCAAAACATTGCGATCTTATTGGGCGGAGTGGGCAGAGTGGGGGTAGCAAAACTGTGACGTATGGCTTCAAGATTTTGTTGTAAGGGCAGATCCTCTATTTTATAAGATCCTTGACTGGAACATAGGGAAAAGTGTTTGTGATTTCAACAGACGGAGCCACCTGTCATACTGCTGCATCCATGGAAGTTTTGGCTACCTCTTTTCAGGACAAAATAGTCTCAATGAGACTTTGGTCTCCAAGATCTCCTAGCCTTACGCCCGCGGACTTCTTCTGTATGGATTTTTAAAGAGAATTATAAAGTTATCAATTGCCGAAATGACTTCTGCCATGCTACGAGAGTCATTTTCTAATTTATGTAAGCATTTTCTAACTTTTGAGGAACATTTCCTTCACTTACTATGATCTATTCTATCATCTATTCTGATAAATGTATTCTCTGAACAGAGTTTGATAAACCGAGTTTTGGATCACCTGTATATGATAGGTCAAAGTGAAGCAACAAAAATATGGTGCGCAGGTATTCCTCTACCATCTTACGAGCCATTAAATCCATTAGAGGGAAAAACCCTCGATCTCAACCGTTCCGGAGATATAGAGGGGTAAGGGGAAAGATGACGCTTTGATATTTCGTGGATTTTCGGCTGTGTTGTGAGTGAATATATTTAAAAATTGCATTTAAATGTCAAGAAAGATGCAACAGAATAAATAAAAGTGGTGTTGAATGTTGAGGAGTGTGGTGTAGCTTTTACCCAGGGCCGAAAAAAGAAGGGGCTATAAGGAACAATAAATGCCATTGAAACGAAGAACAAAATTGTAAGATATTACATGCTAATATATCATGTCTTTAGTTCGTAGAAAATGAGAAAAGGTGATATGAAAATGTATTAATTATATTGCCAAAGGAACAGAGACGTTATTATGTGAACAAAAATATAGTCATATTCTGCGCAAAAGCGCTATAGAAAAACAAATCAAATAATATGGAACAAACATATATTGTTGCAAACGTAAGTACGACAGTGTGTAGATACGTGTGTGACATACGTATGTTAAAACGCAAAGTATGAATCAAGAAACAAAAATAGTATCTTCCACTTAAAAAAACGAAAACATGTACGCCTTATATACTGTATATCAAATACAGTTCCGATCGGTTAAAAATTGTAAAAAATATAAATGATTGGAAAATTCTTATGGCCACCATTTTTCTTTACTTTTTTGATCCTATTTAACTATGCTTTTACTTGATTCAGCGTACCAACAAACCTCTACATAGACACCTTACACGCCTATTTTTAGGCAACAATGAAACTCCGATATTTTCGCCTTCCCCGTCCCAAACATTTCTTCCCTAGAATTTTTGATGGACTCTTCGGTTTTGTAACCCTCACGTCTAAGGTGACAGATTACTACAGTGTCGTGAATGAGGGAATTTTTCATTTTTAAAAGTTGCTTTTACTTGTACTATCGCTACATATTTAAAAAAATTGCAAAATATCAGAGCTCCTTATTCCTCTATATCCACGGAACGGTTCAGATGGAGGGTTTTCCGTCTCTAATGGGTTTAATTGTACACAAATACACTTCGTTTGCGCATAAACTCGTCCACAATTTTGTGTCACACTTGAATCGGTTTCCTCGTAAGTATCAGATATTTAAGTCGGTGTTAATGCTAAACGCCGATTGAATTCTCATGGCGAACAAAGCGGGACCTAACGGATCGCCTTCTTATACTCCACTTTGCGAATGTATAATATTACCTGTCGCCATCGTTGAGTTCATTTTCGATTCTTTTGATGTTCAAGAATGTTGGAGTAGAAGAAATTGAGGTTTGTGCTTGTTTTTTATATAATGATGGGGTATGAATTTCGGTGAGAATCATTGCATTGGTGAACTCTGTGTGACAGAACATTGAGTACTGCATACGGGAATAATAAAAGATCCAACCATGCGTCTAGGTCGTTTTTGTTTATAATATGATGGATAACTTCATAGAAATATAACTAATGACCAAACACCTCTTGAGACTGTCTTTAGTAAAGGTACAGAGGATTTTAATTTTACTATTAGACTGCAAAAGTTGGGATTTGTGTGTGTGTGTGTGATTATCATATTCAATTACATTTGATAAAGAAGAATTATAATTAAGAGATATCTCTTGTTTTGGTATGGAAGACTTACAGTATTTTCCTTATGGATAACATTTGCTAGGATAGATATTAAGTGGATGGTAAGTTCTCTTTGATTAGCCAGACGTTTTTCACAATGAGGGCAGGATGAGGCCAGACGTTTTTCGTATGAAAAAAATAGCTGATTCTTCGTTGTTAGTGACAAATGCTTCTGACGTCAGAAATGGTTCCCTCAAGATAGCGACTCTCCTGACAGGAAGCATCGTTGTGGATTAAAGGATTTACATAATCATAAGTGTCTTCAAGTCTCTGCCGGTTAGCCGCCATGCTGCACAAAAAAAGTTACGTATTATTTTCGTTAAATGACTCCATCCACCATTGTCGATCCAAGACAGAATTTTTATCATTTAAACAATAGAAAATTGTAAATTGGAGTTTAATAAAACAATAATTTAACGGATTTTACAATGAATTTGAAGGAGAATATATTATAGAATCAAGAATATCTGATTTAAACTATGAATCATATATATATGATCTGGTTCAAATGACGAATAATTATCCAAAATTCATTTTTGGATGGTAACGTACATGCACGAAATGACTCAGTGTTAAGGGTCTGCAGAAATTAAAAGCATATAATTCCTTACGAAGCATATGGAACATATTATATTTCAAGTTACTCAGGTCAGACGAACATTAGTAGAAACTTTAACAAACGTACACTTGGTTGCTTTCACCCAGCACTAAATTGGGGCCAGTGGCATAATCTATAATTCAGCTCTCTCTTGGAGGGGGAACAGTATATACTGTAAAGGTTGATTTTACATAATAAGCAGGGGCGGATCCAGGACCGACTTCTGGGGGGGGGGACGGTGGATTGTCGTACTGCTACTTAGAACTACTTTTAATAGTTTCAAACTCTGAGAGGGTTTTATTTATATGTATAAAATAAAAAGTTTCCTCGTTTGGGGGGGGGGCATTACCCCTCTGGATCCGCCACTGATGATAAGTATGCGCACTTGGCAACTGCATTGGATTCAAAACTCAGTCGGGGAACTCCGTTACTAACATGTCCTGTTCTCATAACTTCGTGTTGCCTAAAGACGCGAAACATACACAAAAGAAACTCTTCCCATTATTGGCTCTATACCAGAAGTGAGCATGTAGTTAAAGGAGCCTGCACAAGGAAAACGGAAGAATGCTTGCACAATGTAAATGGAATCTCGCGTTTCCGCAAAATACTTTCACTCTTGATGTTGATGATCAGCTATTCAGACAATATCTGAATCAATCATTTAAGTGTTCAATGATATATAGGGTGTTCGGAAACAAAACCAACAACAAAAGAAAGAAGAAAAACTTGTGGGAAATGAATCTTCGTAAGAAAACATATATATACACAACAACACCGACAGCATTTGGGAAGTGATTCCTGAGACCAAGATAAGACAAAAAAGTATTCAGCAGCCTGGTGGCGCAAATGCTTCCTTTCGGAGTTATAGGCTGCCGAAAACACGAAAATGAACTTTAAAGGTCCATACCTCTGAAACTATGGGACCTACCGTAGTCCGGTCAAGACTTGACTTAGGAACTAATATGCGCGCTATCCAAAAATATAGGGATGCGCACGAGACAAGATTTGAGACTATCTCGTCTCGAAAATGTGCTGTAAAAGTGAGGTATCGACTCGAAAAATATATATTTTTCTATTGGAAGAGCTGTGTCTCGACTCGAATTTTGTCAGGAAAATTCTGTCTCGATTCGACTCGAACGCATCACTACAAAAATACATGTTTCAGAATCCAAAGGTACTCACGCAACAATTTTTATAGAGGGAGTTTGGCTACAGGGATATAATTTGAAGTACTCACCAATTACCTCTATAAAAATTGTTGCGGAAGTACCGCAGGATTCTCAAACATGGACAATTTGGATAGCGCACATAAGTTCCGAAGTGACGTTTTGACCCGACTATAGTAGGTCCCATAGTATTGGAGCTATGGACCTTTAAGGTTCATTTTTCATGTTTTCGGCAGCGTATAATTTCGAAAGGAAGCATTTGGGCACCCAAGTTGGTCTATACTTTTCGTCTGGTCTTGGTGTCAGGAATCACCTCCCAAACGTTGTCGGTGTTGTTTTCAAACACCCCGTACATATACCAACATGGATGACAAATTCATAATTTAGGAGATTGTCGAAATGAATAATGGGCTATAACTCGAGAAGAAAATGTCGGTTAAAAGAACATAATGATTACTTTTCGCCTAGATTTCACGAATGTACCAGTGGATGAAAAAGAGGGTTAGCCTTGAAACATAGAAGGATATTCTGAAGTTTTCTGGAAACGAAAAATGATGGATGATTAACTGAGAACTGTCATACATTAAAGATTTTCACTGGTACATTAATAGACTCTAGAGTCGAAATAATCTCCACATTCTTTCACCGAGCTTATCTGCCATTTTGTTGTAGAGTGATGACCATTTTAATTCCGTTCCGACCAATTTTTGGCAGATTTTAACTCCAAACGCATTTGTAGTCTATAACTTTTAAAATATTTCCGTGTGAAGATTAATTTCCCCAAGTTTTTTTTTTTTTTTTTTTTTTGGTGTGTGTGTGTATGTGTTGTTCCCGAACACTTTGTAGAAAGTGTACAAACACAACAGAAATTGTGGTCTGAGTGACTAAGTCCCGATCTCAAGAGTAGAAGACAGCGTATTTATCAGAGAGCGCAGTGGTTAACACACTGTCACAGACCCAAATTGGATTCTTGAACCAGTTTGAATTTTTCAATCTTTTGAATGTCACTTGCGTATATTCAGGATATGTAGCGTTGCATATGTTCTCATCTAGTACGTAGAAGAAAATTACGATGACATTACAAATTTAAAAAAATGAAATAAAATAAATTCTCTCTGACTCTGCTATTACGACTACATGACCAAGCAATAGAATACCGTTTGTCGGATCTACAGCCCAAATCCATCCCTAAAGCTTCTCTCGCTCTTTAGCTCCAATATAGATAATTTCTACGAACGAGCATGATTTCACTGATGAATAGGAAATGAAATCTTTTAGCTTTATGACCCACGGTTAAAGACTAAAGGAGACGGTCATAATGGAAAATGAATTAAAATGGTAGAATGAAGAAAGTGAGAGGAAACGGAACCCCGAGAAAACACACGCACACGGTATTCACTGATGAATAGTATAGAATAACTACTGAAGGAACTCAACTGGCGCCTGATCACAAGCAGTAAATTAAACTCACGAATGTGTCTAAATCTAATATAAATAAAATAAAGAGTCTGTTTGTTTGTGTGGCTGTCTGTGTACGTCCTGGTGACCAGATGCTTGGACCGAGAGTTACCAAATTTTGGTCACGGGTACCTTGGTTCAGGCCCCACACCAAGACGAAACATTTTTTTCTTACTTCAAAATTCGAACCAGGGGGGCGTTTACCTGGACATGTAAAAGTAGTAGAAAATGACCGATATTAATGTTGAATTAATAGTTTTTGCAGTTGCTGAGATCAATGGTGAAACTCTGATTTCATTAACTTCCAAATTCACCCCATTCAGCTGCGGGCCGGGAGACACCGTAGGGGAGGGATACCGAGACATGTAAAAATAATCCAAAATGACCGACATTAGTGTCAAATCCATAGTTTTCGCGGTCGCTGAAATCAATGGTGACAATTCCATTAGCGATGATTTGCAAATTCAGCCCCCATCGGCTGGTACCCAGAGGCGTTTTGTTTTTAAATTTCGAACCAGGGGCTCTCAGGAAGCGTTTACCGGGATATGTAAAAGTAGTACAAAATGACCGATATTTTCTTCCTTTCGTTGTTGAGTTTGTTTTCATAGATATTTTATTTGACCCACGCGAAGAATGAGTACTTCAGCTAGTAAATTTTCGATAGGACCCTCACCTTATTCAATAGCTTATTTGTTTACATAAGCTCACACTTCTAATTCAATCACTTATCATGCTTTCCATTAGGTAATGAAAAAAAAACTTATTTTAACTAACTAAATCTATGGTTTATCGAACCCGGAGGTTCAATGCCGCGTTCACAAAAGCTATCCACTGACTTCTATCCTTAGCTAACTACATCCAGTTTCTACTTTGTATTCCAATCTCTGCGAGATCCATCTTAATATTGTCCTCCCATCTGCGCCTAGGTCTTCCTAATGGTCGTTTTCCGATTGGTCTTCCAGTCAAGACTTTGAAAGCGTTCCTACCTTCTTCCATTCTGGCTACATGATCCGCCCACCTAAGCCTCCTAGACTTCACGACCTTAACAATGTTGGGTAAACCATATAAACTATGTAGTTCCTCGTTATGAAGTTTCCGCCATTCCCCATTCCCGTTCCTCTTGGATCTTGTTCTCAAATACTTTCAGTCTATGTTCTTCCCTCAGAGTAAGTGACCATGTTTCGCAACCATACAGAACAACAGGCATGGTTATCGTTTTATAGATTTTAAGCTTCAAATTCCTCGACAGAATTTGCAACGACAAAAGATTTTGAACTGAATAATAACACGAATTCCCTGCTTTTAGTCGACATTTAATTTCTTCGTGAATATGATTTTTCTCTGTTAATATTGATCCTAGATATTTGAAAGTATCCACTTTATCAAAAATATTATTTAATATTTTAACGCACCCAGGTACTGTAAAACTTACCTCCAACATTTTGAAAACAAAATACATAGACCCTTCCATGAATGTAGCAAATATTGTTTCAAGTACACTAATTTCTGATACACAACTTACGCACCACTTGCACTGAAAGTTCGAAACAACAGGTGTAACTTGCTTCACATTTTTCTACCATCGAATATCTCTTGAGTCCTTGTCGTCTTGATGTATTATACATGTTGAACTCACTTGAATATATTTCAATATACCGGTGTATTGCATGATCCATAATGGAATATATGTCCAATTGTCTTATAGTCTTTGCTACAGTTAAATCTGCACATCCTTTCAACACGTCTGTCGAAATCAACATCCAATACCAAGTATATGTAATGTGTTCAATCGTGCAGCATTTAGAAATTGCAGTGAAACGGACATTTGTTCTGATAATTATAAGAAAACAACTGTTAGAAATATAGTCGTATTTTAGTTTCATAAAGAAAATAAAAATGGAAAAAGACTGTATTGAGCCCTAGAGATAAGGACCTATTGGAATTCTTTCTCAAGATCTGATAAGGATGTTACAAATACTTGGTATTGGATGTTAACTTTGATAGACAAATGTTGAAAGGATGTGGATTTAACTGTAGCAAAGAAGATAAGAAAAGTAGTCGTGTTTTCCATTATGGAAGATGCAGTACACCGGAGTACTGAAATGGATTCAAGTAAGTTCAACATGTATAATAGATGATTTAATCAAAAGGATAATGACTCAACGGATCTTCGATGATAGAAAATTTTGAAGCAAGTCACACCTATTTCGAACTATCAGTGAAAGTGATACAACAGTAATGTAACAGAACTATTAGTGTAGTTGAAGGTATTATCTTTGCTATAAATTATGCATCATGGTATAGTCTATATATTTTGTTATGGAATGTTAGAGATAAGTTTTACCGTACCTAAAATGAAACTTTTTTTCATTATATAATGGAAATCATGAAAAGTGATTGAATCAATATTTCTTATTTATTTATTTCATTTTCCACTTTAAAGAACTCAGCGTCCATGGCTTCGTCAAGAGATACATCATTACGATTAATAGTACAAATATTACACATTCAAAATATACTGTATACGTAACTATAATACTAAACTATTTTTTTTTAAAAAAAACTATTAATTATATCTTGTTTTATATATTTCGACATTCAAGTAAATTTTAATATTGATATTATACAGAAAGATCAGAATTGAAGGTATTCCTGTAAACTATAAAAAAGATGTTTATGTACCAGTAACTTGAGGTGTGTCTTGTAAACAGCTAGTTTTGCATTTGATACAATTTGGCAATTTATTATATAATTTTATTACTATGTGGTGTAACGAATTTTGAGTTTTTGTTAAACGTAAATTTTGTATATGAATATGATTGGTTGTTTTAGTGTTGTGTTGGTGTAGGTTCGAACTGAGTTGGAAATTCCTTTTATTCATATCTGTGAATGATATTGTTTCGAGAATGTATATATATGGCAATGGCAATATTTTTAGTTTCTGAAACAGTGGTCTACTTGGTGTATGAAAGGGAACTGATAGCATTGTTCGTAACATTTCCTTCTGCATTGTAAATACTGTTTTATCGCATGATAGGTATTACCACAAAAAATGATTCCGTACGATAGAATTGACTGGATCAAGCCGAAATGTGAGCTTTATGTAAATAAATATGCCCCTGACGAAGATGGGGTTTTCCATCGAAAATTTCGGCACCATTAAAATACATAGACGCATTTCTGAATTTAATTTACTAAATAGTATGGAAGTGTCAGGCGATAATTTAATAGCATTTATCTTAACTTTTAATAAGTCGATCTTTTTCTATATATATTGTATATATAGCAGATGAGAAACACGTACAGCACAATGTTCAGTTCTAAATTCATGGATTATAAACTCTTACACGAGATGTAGCTCCTTCAATAACTTAATTACATAGTGTAATTTCCATGGTTTCTGTCGACAATCTGTCCTGTCTCACAAAATTCTACAAAACCTCATGAACTAAGCATCTTCGATGCCGCTTTAATTTATTTCTCTTATGCCTATGTCAGGAATTCTCTCCTTACGTTTCGCTGTGTAGTTTTGAAACACTCTGTATATAACAGATATCGTTGCTTTCTCAGGAAAAAAAAAAAAGTTGAGAATGCTCCAGCAGCATTGCCAGAACGAATTTGAAAAAAAAAATTTCTTGTTAACTTCTGTAGGCTTTATACCAATTATTCTATGTACTTTATTATTATACTTATTAAACAATTCTTGTAATATATCTATTTCGCAAAATATCATCTCTCTATCACTTACGGTTCCCGAGATATGGCACTTTAAATATCCTGAAATCGGAACTTCTTTTTGGCCAATATCTCGGGAACGGTGAGACTGGCGCCAAAAATTCCAGCATTTTCTCAGCGTTTCTGATGTTTTCTACACTGGAAGGTTGAAAATTGCAAAATTCGCAAATAAATAAAAACACACACACACACACATAAATATACATACATACACACAAATACATACATACATACATACATTACATACACATTCATACATACATACATACTTACATGCACACATATACATACATACACACACACATACATACATACATACCTACCTACATACATACATACATACCCACACACACACACATACATACATACATACACACACACACACACACACACACACACACACACAGAGAGTGAGAGAGAGAGAGAGAGAGAAAGTTTAGTAACGAACTTTTAAGTTTGTTGAAAAAAAACAACTGCAGAAAATTATACCTATCCATAAACAAGCACCAGTTTGAGACCACAACGTTATTCTTTGCTTTTATCATGAAGAACGAAATAATTGACATAAAACGGCGTTAATAAACGTATATTTATTTTTATCAACATATGTGTTTACACATACTTACATTTTGTGCATTCACTCAATATTGCATGTAACCAGAAAATATAAATATTTTTTACATCAGAGATTTTGAAAACTGGTGTAAAAGATACATATATACCAAATTAAAGGCACATGCTATACATATTGAATATTCAATTTAGATGTATAACCATAAACGAAACATATTACAATAATATTTTTTTCCTTTTGTGAAGGATACATACGTTATATACAGGTGATTACATAAAACAATAAATTTATTTAAGATTCCCCCATCACACAGTTGTTCAACGCCATTCATTGGCCACTTTGGATAACGATCAACAGAAATTCTTTATCTGAAAAACAAAAAGCAAAAACATTAAATGCTTTTACATTTTAGCACCGAAAATAAATTATTTGCATAAATTGGAATATAAAAACCCTACAGGCTACATCTTTTACACATAAAACAAAACTTTCTTTCTGTTGAAACATATTTCTAATTATTGTACCATAATTATCATTTTGATCTTGTTTTGCTTCTGTGATAATTTCTTTCTAAGCCTACGCGTCTCCCTCTTTCCTTTCATTTTAATATTAAACGAAATGGCATCTCTAAAAATGACGAATTATCATAAACTACGATGAGGAGTCTTCCGCACGAAAGCGAACAGCAATCTGGGAAACAAGACAGCGGTTGCACGCGTAACATCCAGATACAAATGGGTATCGTTCGCCCGCGATCCTCCAGATGGCGCCTGCGCAAAGCAGAGACGAGTCTCTCAGTCTGAGCCTGGTAGCTATGGAGAGAATGTGCGTAGTAACGTCGTAGTCAAAGGAAGAAGTACGATCGGTTGTACGGGCACGTGGCGTATCGGGAACAGAAATCCATAACCGGACTGTTGGATGACAATACGAGACTACACTCAGCGACGGCAACGCTTGCCCATCCGCCATACAGTCCTGATCTCGCACCTAGTGACTTCCATCTATTTCTGGCTTTGAAGAAAACTCTCGGTGGCCGGCGCTTTGGAAGTAATGGTGATGTCACAGAAGCTGTTCAACGCTTCTTCCTTATGCAGAGCCCTGAATTTTTCCTGGAAGGGTTTTTGAAACTTACGGACCAGTATGACAAATGTCTCAATATACGTGGTATTTATGTGGAAAAATAAAGGTACATCTGATCTTTAATGTCACATGATCTTGCATCCCCACCTCTGTTCACAGTCGCCTGGGGAAACTTATTTTCGGACTTCCCCTCGTAAAACTAAGAACTTCAGAAAGTACGTTAACACGGTCAGAAATTTTAACAAACGTTGTACTTGAAATTCTGATTCACTTCCTAGCTTTCGGATCTCCCCTCACGCCTTGTTCACACAGGATAAACATAGGAGGACAAGCAATAAAATAAAGAGGAATGAACTCACGCCTATTTATGGTAAAGCAGTGCACAAAACTTTAGAAAATAATATTATCCAATTTAAGAGCCATTATTCAGATCCCAATGAACAATCAGGTGTCTACAACATAAAAGTGCATTGCTTGGAGGGTTATGTAAGCATAAAGAAATCAAATTCAAAAGTACAAGTCAACGAACGTCTCACAGATGGTAAAGCAGAACATTCAGTTTCAGATCTTCTGAAACATTATTAAAAAATAAAAACATAGTATTGTAGACTCGAGAAATTTATTTGGAGCCAAGAATAAAATAGAACGATTTATTTTAGATAATTTAATTTTCTAAAAAAATAAATAAGTAAAAAAAAACAATAAAACACGTACAGTATTGCCACAGCAAAATCATTAACATAAGCTCGCAACCTTCCCAGCTTAAACAAAAAAACTTACAACTTGAGCCTGCAATTTCACAGCGTGCTGTACTACCATTTGACGCATAGCAGACACCAGCTTTTCATTTTTTTTTTTTTTTTTTCAGTGCTCTACCCTGATAAGGTCATTTCCTTTTTACTTTTTTTAAGTTACATTTCCTTCTAATTTTAGTCTCAGTGAACAAGGTTCTGCTAGAAGATGTAAGATATTTTAAGAAATCAGCATTTGAAGTAACTAAAAAACCCTATGGAACGTACCAACCGGCAATTCACAGTCGGGAATATCTGATTATCACATTGAGGATTCCACTGCCGTTTTGTTGGTGTTCTCAACCGAAGGTTGCTACTTTCCCCCTCCTCCAAGCATTCTCACGACACTGGATAAAGGATGCACTGCCAACAGTAAATGAGCGCACACTGCATTACCACCATAATATATAAAAACATATGCTCCCCCATCTCAATATCTTACATTTTCTCCCTCTACATCACCTATATTGAATTCGCACGTGTACATATTGTAAGGATCCCCACATCAGGACAAGAGCACATGTCAACACAACATGTGCTATTGATTGTCAACAGCCTAGCAGACAAGAAGCCGACACGAAAGGCACCGAGGAATTCCGAAAGAAGACGGACCTCACGGAAGGACCCGAAGAGGACAGATAAAAGGCTGACATCGAGGGACCCAGCATCAGTCGACCAACTGATCACTTAACCTTTACCTTCCTATGTCACTGTGAACTAGGAGCACCTCTTTCTTACCCTATATCGCACTGGAATAGGGATCCCATCTTAAACTTATAATCCAAATCTAACCTACAACCTGCTAAGTGTTCTGGAAACTGCCATGAGTGGAAGGGGCACCCGGCAACACATAATATTCCTTCACTTGGTCATCGGGGAAGAGACATTGAATTAAAAACACTTGTATTTATTATCAGGGTTGGCACAAACCATGGTCTTTATTGAAAAAACAAACAAAAAAACAGTTTTTTTTGGGGTTTAAACTGGGTTTTTTTGGTTTAAATAATTTGCTCTATATACTTATATCACATATGGACAGAAATAAGTTTGTTTCGCCTTGGTGTTATTATCCAACAACCGAGTTATGCTGGAAGGGGTGACATAAGCTTAAAGTGGAATCCAAACCGCTTCTCGGCTTACATCCGAGAGAAATTGTCCTCTATTTGAACTCGAAACCAGGATTAACTCGCGATACGTCTGCCACTCACTCACGAAGGACTCCTGATAAAAATACATTATACTGATCTTCACATACTTGTTAATATAATTGTCAAGAGCCATTTCACAAGGACAAAAAAATAAACAGTTGCACAAGTGAAACCATTATACAGAATTACATATGGACAATTTCAAAATACTGCAGAGTACAGAAGAACTAATTTAGTTCAAGATAGTTTACTACAACTTTTATTAGTCCAAGTTAAAGAAATACAACGACTTAATTTGCATATCAGTAAGAAAAGTGAATAAAGATAGGAATTATTTGAATCCACTTTGGTTGTGACCCATTTATACATAGATACCAAAGATACTTCTTATTTCAATAAATGGCTCTGGTGGGGTTTTGTATGACCCTCTTCCCCCCCAAAAGTACGGCACTTCGATGTATTTTACCAACAGTAAACATTATTAAAACGAAACAATATTTAGAATTTTTCTTTGATCGCGATTGCATAACAATAATATCAAACTATTAAAAAATCATAAAAGAAACATCCATAAAGTTACATAAAAAAAGTTGCTTTAGTAATATAATCTCTTTGAGTATTGAATGGGGAATTTAGGTCTGAATATAATACGAATAATATACGGGAGTGAAACGTGATAACCCACAAATGTATGTTTATCAAGATTTTACGAACACTTACACTTTTACGAACATTTTTTGTTTTTTGGTTTAAATCACGGTTTAAACCAGTCAACCCTGTTTATTGTTTTGGTGAAGGGAAAAGACACCCGGACCATCATTTGACTCTACCTATAAAAACATTGCGATATTCTGAACCAAAAAGATGCCATAATACATCATATTCATATGAGTCACAATAAACATAATTATAAAATCTGCCTCTTTGGAATGGAAGATTCCAAATGAAATATTCACATTACGTATCTTTAAAAAAATAAAATATATACCAAATTCGAGTTTGTACCTTTAACGATTTCAAACAACTATGCAATGATGATGAAAAAAAAAAAAAAATCCTCCTCTTCCTCACTGTTCAATTTCGCAGTCTGTATTATTCATAGTGTAAGGCAGAGCGCAAAATTCCTGGTTGTAGGTTGCCATTGGTGACCAAATATTTTAGTTTGGCGATAAGGATGCTGCCTCTCGCTAACATTATTTAATATCTATTTAGAAGAGATAATGAAGACAGCATTTCGGCAGGAGGTAAAATGATTAGGCGTATATGGTTTGCAGATGATATAGCATTTGTTGCGGAATCAGAAAAGAAACTCAATAAGATGTTAGAAAACTTGAGGAAGAGATGTGAAGAACATGGAAGGAAAGTTAATGTTAGAAAGACAAAAGCAATGGTTGATTGGAACGAAGCGGTCGGTGTCAGGGGAGCAAAAGTCATCAACAGGTGGCTTAGTTTTCGGTACCTGTGTAGTATTATTAGTGATGACCTGAAGTGCAAAAGTGAAATACAGACGTGTTCAAATTATTAGACTCAACATTCAGCTTCTGAATATTTTACTGTTCTTACACTATCACGTCAGAACTTAGTCCAAATTACTGTTCTGTAACTCTGTTCTAATTTCTTATGGTCATGGCACATGCTTTTCAATATCAATTAAACAAATGCGTACGTGACTTTAAATATAAATACTATACAGTGTGTGCATCTAAATTGGAAACAAAAAATGAAATGGAATACTTACAAGGAAAGATCTCTCATACAAATATTACTATTTCGTATGAAATTCGTTATTCTTTATTAAGTCTTTTATCCTTTGTGGCATGCTATATACGAGTTTAGCACATTTTGACTTCAATTCAGCATCATGATATCACAAATTGTTGATCTCCCGATCAATTGATGTTTGGCTGTAATATACTTCTTCTTTAGCTTTTCCTTCATGAAGCTCCAGGGGTTTTCAATCGGGTTCATATCAGGACTATTGCCCGGCTACGGAAGAACACTAATTTCGCTGTTCTCGAATAATTTTGTCGCAGTTTTGCCGCGGTGGCATGGGGCTCCATCATGCATAAAGACGAAGTGTGCATCAAACCAGACTGCAGTCTGGAGAAGTAGTTCTTCTTGAAGAATTTGTAGGTATTGGTTATGCTTTATTGTTCCCTCTATTATATGCCGTTTCCCAGGCCCGAAGACAAACATCACACCCCAGACCATGACTGAAGTAGGATGCTTCACTGTTTGTTAGAGGCATTTCAACTTGAATTCCTCCAGAGGTCGACGTCGCACATGTTTTGAACATTTATCAGACACGAAGACACATAATTCATCAGTGAAACTCCTATTCTCCAATCATCAGCAGTCCAATGTTCTAGGCCTCGTGTCCATTCGAGGCAATTGTTTGCAATGATTGGAGTAATTTTTACTTTTTTTCTTGGCCTGAGTGCTTTTATTCCCTCAGCACAAAGAATCCTTCGAACATTTTCAGGTGAAATGTTTACACCATACTCATCCATTTTTATGCTTAAGTCTTTAGAAGTTGCGTTTCTGTTTCCCAGAGCCAATCTTTTTAGTTTTTTGATACCTCTTTGCGATAGCTTTGGATCTAGCCCACACTTCCAAAGCCTATTTTGCTGATACATTTACTTCTTGCTCATCGCAACGGAGATTTTACTCAGATTTTCGCCCTACCCCAACTCTAATAGCAGTTTGTCGTTGTGTATATCTTCCTTCCGCCAAAAGTGTTTTGACAACTTCCACTTTGCACGAAGAAGAGTCTCTAGC